>NW_027108721.1:672005-693005 GCF_000696795.3 Halyomorpha halys | reverse complement strand
TATATAGCTTAGTGATTTCTCACTTTAGGGTTTTCAAGAAGACAGTAAACCTGATATCAGTGCTTTTGGTTGTAATAAATCACGAGCATTCTCCCTTTTTATTTTTATTATTATATTTATTCATTTTTTTTATTAAGACCCCGGATAATGAAATGTATACCTCTTTTCTATCACAAAATTAGCATCAGAATTTCAATATTGGCCTTTACTACAATAGTTTTTCTTTAAATTTATTTTAATCGTTGATGTATTCATCAGTCGTTACATTTCGATATAATTATTATTCTTTCTCATATTTATTTTGTTGGGACTCCTGCCCTGTGGTAAGGCACTGTGGATCCGGATTCGAATCCAGTTGTGATAGATAATTATTTTCTGTTTCACTGTAGCCGTGAGTTAGCCCTTTGGGTTCGGAAGTCCTCCAGAGTCCACCCATTCTCATTAAGTGATTACTCTTAATTGGGTAAAAATCTGGCAATCGAGTGTGATTCAAAACACCTCCTAGCACAACTGTTGGTCTAGTAACGAAGTAACCCCCTGATCCTTCATGGGTTATAGTGGTCCAGATTTAATTAATTTTTTACTTATTTCGTTTGTTTATAGCCTTGATTTCATATTTTGCATACGTCAGTTCTTTTTCATTTAAATCTAAACATGTATATAGAATAGTATTTCATGTTTCCCGGTTGAAAGAAAGAAAGTGATATAAAATAACAGTTGCTTTTCCCCCTCTTCTTTGGCAACTCGTGGTCGTCTCCTTTTTTAGACTAACCTTGATTTTCTTTTGGCTTGAGCTAATTTGTCTTGTGCCGTTCGACTGATGACTTCTATATAACCCAGTCCTCTGTGGATGGAAAGATAAATTTATCTCAGTCTTATAATAAGGTGTCGTCACTTCATTTTAAAGTATAAGAGTCTTAATTAAAACCATTCTATTTTTCTGAATAGAGTTCTTTTAAAACAAAATTTATTTATTGAGTAAATTTTCTGTTATGATATTATTATATTTTGTGAAAAAAAATGTTATAGTAACATTCCTATTTCATTGTTATCATAATCATTATTGAGGTTATATGTTCTTAAATTTTTAAAGTCAAAATAGTTATAACAATGCTAAAAAACCTGCCCAATATTCCACCGAATACATATTTTTCTTAAAAAACAATAATGTCTCACCTATAAATCAATTTTTTAATTTGTCCGGTGATGGCTTTATAGTTTTATAGGAAAAAAAATACATTTGGGAAATTGTTTTTTAGTCTTTTACTGTTGAGGTAACATTTATTATTTGTTAATTATCGAGCAATTATTTGCCATATTTTATAATTTAAATTATAAAAAATACTTATAGTAACGTATAAAATAAAAATTAGTTTTAGGATGAAAGTCAAATCACCATCTATCTATTGTACCTTATAATTATAAGTGTTTAGAATTTTCCTATCTTAATTTAATGTTTGTCATTCAGATTGGGTTGTAAAGGGAAAATAAGTTAGTAGACTATTGATAAGCGAATTTATCTGAATTCGGTTTAGTAAAAATTGTTTGGTATCAAATTTGATATATTTTTTTTTTTAACAATTGCTAATGTTGTTGGGCGCCGACCTGAAGTTGCTCGGGACTGCAGCAGCGCCGGTTCGAATCCGGCCTGGGGGTTGACTTTAATTAATGTCGCGGTCCCACAAAATGAAAGATTGGCTCCTTCCCACGGTTAAAATAAAGTGGTACCACTGTAGATAAACCCTCGTATCTCCATATTCGTCAGAAATGACAAAAATCATTAAACTAATTTGTAATTTTTGGATTTAGTCTCGCTAAAAGCCACCCCTAAATGTTTAAAATATTTTAATTATTGAATAATGTTAATTAATAAAATTAAATTCATCAAAACAATAATCATGCGTAATTAATTGAAGTATGAAAGACAAAAAAATTACTAAGAAAACAGCTAATATTTATTATCTTATTAACTAAGCAAATAACTGACTTATATAATGAAAAAAAATAATAATAAAAATGCGGAGTTCAGTGCAGAATGTCCTAGATTAGCCTGGGCTTCAGTCTTCCAATTGAAGTTGGATTTCCTATGTTGTAGGCCACTGCATCTTTGAAGTACTGATAACTAGGAATGGAGTTTTGTGTAACTTTTTTTTTTTTAATGGATTCATCTATTGATTCTAATTGCATTTCGCGATTTAATTGACTATTTCTTAGGATCCAAGTAGGATCTATTACAATTCTCAGGATCTGTTTTTTGACTGAATATAATTTGTATATATTTAACATTTTGCTAGGTTCTTAAATATTAATTTCATTATTGGAAGCAGATAGTTGACCGTATGAAGTTGATTGGAGGAAGATATAGTCCGGGTGGTGGTGAATAAAGATATCAAAATAGTAACAAAAAACTATTTATTGCTAACAAATTTCATTATGTTGAACTGAAGTTCTGTTTGTTTGTTTATATGACTTGAAATTTTATTAATTTTTTTTTCTTTTCACAGGTGAGTGACGTAGTGATATATAAAATGGATTTCCACGTAAGTAATCGTAGGACTATTTCGCACTTTTCGTGTATATTTAAAAAAAAATCAGTTATAAAATTACAGAATTTGAAAGATTGGATGGAAAGGGATTAGTAACTTGTAATTTTGTTCTATGATTTGTATGCTACTGATTTTTTTTATTTAAACTAATGGTGTTTGTTTCTATCAGAAAAATAATGAGATCTGTCCTAAAATCGTATTAGCTGCTGTAGATTGGTAAATAGGATTGTGCTGCGGACACGGTTAGATGTAGTGTAATATCGTACTCCAACTTCTCCAGATCTGAGCGAAAGGTCAAGTACCTACTTTATAGGTGCTGGATGGAGTAGAAGGAATATCGGCTCAATAGCCTAGCGTAAATGGAATCCCGAAGAAAATTTGGTGTTTTCCCTCGGATTCGGATCTTGGCTGGCTCCAGATTGTCCTAAACACTAAAATATTATTAATATGCTTTTAATAATGCTAGTAGTGTTTTATTATCAAAGTTAAATAATAAAAAAATATTATAATGGTAAAATAAAAATAATATTATTTCTTGCTAAACCGTTAAGCTAGAATCTCTGCCGAAAGCTCTCTGATAATGACCTGAAAATCGTTTCGACCTCATTTAAAAATAATATTATTTTTATTTGTGTTTTTTGGTGACCGCACCCCCATCTTCTCCACTTACTTAATATTAATTCTTGTTTATTAAATATATCATATTTTTAATTAGTTAAAAAAATATATATAAATTCAAGTTTATATTAATTGAAATAAACGTTTCAGGGTGTTATTTGTACATCACATAACACTTTTAGGGTCCCATCCTATTAGAAAATTTTTACTAATAGAAAGGACCGTCTTTCACATAATAGACTCCTTTTTATGTGATATTACTATAGCTATTATGAGTACATATGAACGTATTTTTATTTTGAAAAATTTTGTTCTTCACATTTAACTTTACATCCGTTTTTTTCAGTCCATTTCTTGGTTCCTCTCTGCCGAACGTGTCCATGATGATGTTTATTACTTATCAAATCTGTACCGCTACAAGGGTCAGGGATTCAGTACTTTGTGAGGTACTGTTACTAGACCAACGGTTGTACAAGGAGGAGATTTGGTCAGAATCATACCCGACTTAATTACTTATAAATTTATTTATTACTGACACACTGGTTAGATCGATTTTATTTAATTAAAGACTCACATATTGGTACTATTCATTATTTTATTTTAAAACTGTTACTTCGCTGCTTAACTCTCGTACACATTGCTTCAAAGGCAACCGCCTGAAAGCCTTAACACGATACAATGTGGTAACACGTTTTGTTTCTTCTCACAAAGAACTGTTTTCGTATCTAAGTAGTAAACCTATTTACTGTTGTAAAGGACATTTCGTTCCAGTGTTTGTTTTATTCTGGCTTATCTTGCCAACGGGATACTTATAATGGTGAAATGTTTAGTAATTATCTCATTTAATTTGTTATTATCTTTTACCTGTGAGTGTTTGTTATACAAAGGAAATGAGGATAAATTTGTTATAGAAATTATGCCTTGTTTTTACATTTAACTAACCTACTCAGATTGTTTTTCATCGTTCATTTTCCTGTATTGATTCTTAAATAATTATAATTATTATATACTTTTATTTATTATATATACGTCTATAATTTACCGTATGTATACTTTCCTGTATATAAAATATATAAAGGGGAAGTATTGCTTTACCAATCCGAAATCAACATTTTTATCTTTGTACACGTAATAACTTAATTTTCATAAATCTCCCAACCAAAATGTTTTTGTATTAAGGTCTAAATTTAAATCTTAAAATAATTATTTCAATCAATTTTTTATCCTACCACAATAGGATGTGGAATATTACTAAATATGTCCTAGAAAAAAAAAATCGTGGACAATCTCCTTCGGTTTAAGAGAAATTTGTTTGTGTTTTATTATAATTATTTAACGATGAAAGGAATATGGTCCGGGTGCGATCAAAAAAACTCAAATGGTAGAATTATACTATTTTTGACGGCAGTAAAAAAAAAAATGCAATTTTTGTCAAAATAGCCCTGAAGAAGCCCTGCAACGTGGGGCGAAACGTTGGCTCATTAAAATAGTATAATTCTACTATTTGAGTTTTTTTTACCGCACCCGGACCATATTCCTTTCATCTTTACACACGGTCAATCAATAATCTTCCATAATTATTTAACGTTATCCTTCTGTAATGAAATCTCAAAATAAATAAAGGAAACAAGGAAATTTTTCAGATACGAGGATGAAAAAATAACCAAAAGAAAAAACATTAAATTTAAAGGAAGCTATTTATATAACAAAAAATATAAAAAATTTAGTTATTTACAAAACTGACAAAAACATGAACATCAATTACGCAGATATAATAAATAAATTACAGTTATAATAGTCTCTAATCGCCTTAAATATATATGTGTACAAATAAATCAATAACGATGTCTAAAAAAAAAAAACAAGGAAAGGTCCATAAGATTTAAGGTCCATGCAATATACCATAACAACAGTAGCAGTGGAATCAAAGAGATTAAGTTATGGACAAATGAAAGGAATAGTTTATATTATAAATTAACTAAATTATGGCAAAGTATTTTCTATGGAGAATGACTATATAAAACTACTATTAAGGTAAAAATGAAAATAACTATTATATATTTTATAAAAAAAGATGTTGATGAAAGAAAAATATGTGTGTAATGGGAAAATATATGGAAAGGATTTTTCGTAATAAAAACTCGTTATCGCTATCCTTGTGAAATGAGCTCTTAAAATTTGTAATTTAATATTAAATAATTTTCTAGGGTTATGGTTTTCTATGGTCTTCTATGCTCTCTTAGTAGCATATTATTGGCCATTATACAAGGTGTAAAATTTAAAACTTTATGAGTAGATTTGCAATAAACTTCTTATTTATGGTTTCATTTAAAAGCTAGCGTAAGAACATTCGAAATGTATGTCAGTTTCTTCAGTACCATCCTTGAGATTAATATGCATTTTTTTTTCTTTTTTATACACGCATGTTCTTTGTTCTTTTTTAATACTAAATAATGCTGTGTTAATTGATATTAATGAGATTAATTAATATTTTTCCTTTCCTCTCTTTAAGTTTATTTCTGCTTTGATGTGGTGTTATAAAGTGCGGATTATAATATATGTAATACATAGATTATACGAATTAGGTACCTATGTCGTTCTCTCTGATTGGTCTTAGTTTGATTCTTTAATTAGTTTAATTAAATTTAATTCTTGGAATAAATCGCTGTGAAGTTGAACAATACCTATCTCACTCTGCGCCAACACGTGAAAGACTAATTTAATTTAGACTGAAAACGTTTTGTCGAATCAGCAAATGGTCTTCGCCTTGTGCCCTGTCCTCCAATTTGGCTAAGTACCTCAGTCTACCGATGTTGCTTAAAGGGGTTAATCAAGCCTCCTCCCTTATTGGTACTTAGGGCAGGTGAAATAGTTTTCCTTGGAATCGGTTTCTTTTCATTTTCCTGTTTTGTAAGGTTCTAAAGTTAATTGTAATTTTTTGTGAAGTTTAAGTGACCTAACCTCGGGCGAAACATTAGTAGAATGTATAAGATAGCATTTAATTAGAATTGATTCAAATATTGAAAACTAAGAGATAATGTTTTTCTTTAACCATTTCATTATTTGTTTTTACAGTTCATTTACTTAATAACTTTTGAATACTGCTGTAGGGTTATCAGAGTAAAAATTAAATTGTTAATTTGATAGGAGGGTTGATACTTAAAGAAATAATATTATGTCAAAAATAAAATTTAATATTAACAACACCTAATATAAGGAATAAACTAAACCTTACGAACTACCTCTATTTGTCATTCTGAAAATCAGATGTGTTGTTAACAAGAGTTACTAAAAAATTGGAAAGCTTTTTTTAAGTGAAAGTTTAAAACGTATTTATATTGGGCTCTATTTTGATAGGACGCATCGTTAAGCGTGAGTCGCCAGAAAATATTTTTTTGGCAGTTCTTAACGTTTTGCGGAAAAATGCTGTGAAAAATCGAAAAAAAAAATGTAATAGAAGAAAATAGAAAAAAAAAATTATGTAATAATTTATAGAAACATTTTTACTGTTCACTTCCATAACCACTGCTCTGGATCTCTGACTTTTGATCTCATCCATTTTTCTAGTGCTCTTGTCTCTGGAATATCCAGTGGGATGAGTATACTTACACATATTTATTATACATTTATGATTTTATTTGTCTTTAAGCATTATCTTACTTTTTTATTTTAAAAACTTCGATTTTTATTCCAAACATAATATAACATAGTTAAAAAAAAAATACTGCCCATTTTATTATAGATCTATGATGTGTTTTTGTTTTTTTTACATTGTGTTAATTTGCTGATAAATAAGTAATTTAATTTTAGGATGAAAGGGATTTACTTTTATTTCGTAGTAGATTCATGGAATTTATTTTGGTCATTTCTAGAATACTACTTGTACTAATATTCTAGGTTACTAACTTTCCCTAGTTAAACCAAGTAGCCATTAAATTGAATATTAACTTAAGATAAAAAAAAAAAAATTACTGACACCTTATTCGAAAATGCATCAATATTGACTAAACTTTGAGTAATATATTATTCGCTATTTGAAGTAAGAGAATACTATTAATTAAAAATGAAAGAGATGGTTAGGGAGGAGAAGTAAAAAATAATTTTCAACTATTTATTTATTAGTTTGAACCTATGATGTAGGTCTGATCAGTGCTAATGTGATGAGTGGAGCTGAAAACAAAGGATTGGTTTACATTTCAGTTTACAGGTTTAGGGACTGGTTTTTCTATTCCTAATTTAGATCGAAACGTTGTCAATAAATATATAGTGAGAACTCTGTTTTTCTTTCTTCTTTACCCCAGCCATGATTATATCTTTCAAGTTAAAATAGGTCTATTATTTACACATACATCATTATTTAGTATTAACTATATATATTTTTTAATAATCCGCAAATCAGACCTGTGCACAGCAATTCTTATTATGGCGGTAATCGATTCCTTTGGCCTTTGCTCTTAAGAGATATCGGTTCACGGGTTGGTGTCATGATTGGTTTAATGAAGTAGTACCTGAAAGTTTTTTGTTGAGCAGAAGTATTCTTAGTCCCAATCGTGAAAGGATTACTGTTTCTTTTCTTTTTTTTTGTGCCGTGCCATCTCAATTTCAGAAATTTACTCAGACCTATGCTAACGAAATCCAATTCAGTGTGTCCCAAAGCCTTTGCTATGTCTCCTTTAATCAAGGCTCTTTTAATTTTTCTTTGCAAATATTTTTAGAGACTCGGACGGTTAGGATTAATTGAGTTCCATTGTTTGGCTTCAGGTTCGTATTCTTTATTTAAGATTCTATTATTATTTTTTTTTTTTTTTTATCGCTGGCGATTTAACTTCTGTTTTCATCTCTTTTGAGCAGGTATAAAGTTTCCTGTTGATATCAGGTTTCGGTAGCCGTTGGTTGAGAAGCTGAGTAAATATTTTTCATTATTTCATAATTTGAATTGTCGTAGACGGATGTCCTGGTTTGAAGAAGTCCATTATTTTTTACTGGCACTATTACACTGGATTTGTGATCTTTAGAACAGCTGTCCATACTATGGCGATGAATTAAGAAAGGTTGACAGATTAAGACCCTGTTAAGCCGTGACAGTCGATCCTAGGGCCATTCTCCCCGATTGCTTCACCAAGTTATTAATTCATTATCGAAGCTTTTTCCCATCCATTCGCTTTTGGAAGCTTTGCAGTTGAACGTCGTAAAAAAGTTGACAAAATCGTTAGAGAATTCAGTCATTAGTCATCATTCTGTGAGTATCCTCGGCCGGACTATAAGTCTAAAATACCAGTAATGATGATGATTGCGAGAAATTTATTTCTCTAATATTTATATTTTTTTAAAAATTCTCCTTCTAGGTATAAAAATTAAACCGCTCGATAGCAAATACTTGATAATTGATCTTTTTTTTTCTTTCATGCAGCTAGTTTTGTATTCAGGTGGTAATTTTATTCTGTGTAGCCAAAGGGCTAGTTTATTTAATTGTAATCAATTTAAATTTCATTTGGCCAAATTGTGATTCACAAGGTTCATCAATAACCCCGGTGTCAGTGCATACTAAGTAGTTATTAGTGACATAACGCAGCTTAGGTCCAAGTACTCAGGTCATTAATGAGTTTGGGTTCCCTTGGCATTTCCTCCTGTGATTGATGTATACATATTACCTTAGGTAATGATTTTGAATTCGCCTTGTCTGCGACGAGCTAACAAGATTCATCATTAACCTTTGTACTACTACTTGTAAGTTTCGTATTATTTTTTCTTGTTTATTATTATTTAAAAATGAATTTCATTTATGAATCGGTGAGTTGATAAACATCATAAATCTTTTTCTTTTTTTTTTATGACACCAAATAGTGTTCATAAGTTATTTTAAGTTTAATAACCTTTTACTTGAATTATGTTTTACCACAATTTTCGCAGTTTGAGGTTAGTTCTCAATTCTCAAACTTCTCATGTTTTTTTAATATTGAAGGGGATGATCACCATCCCCACCCCTCTCTCCTGCTATAATAACGTCCGTAATTGAGGAACACCTCAAGTTAGTGACTCTAGGTATTTTCCTTCTTACTGGGCATTCGAGGTTCCCAACCGGTGTTCCTGTTGAAAATAAACTTGCCACAGGATTTTCAACTTTTTTTTTTCAATTTTAAGTTTTCAACACCTATACCTGTAAATTAAATGATCAAAATATGTTTCAAGGGGTCCGCTCGTTATTTTGCACATATAAAACCAGGTACAATACCTGTCCTTCGTCCTATGGATTTAATAAACCACAAGAGATAAAGCAATTTTCATGAAATAACGTATGTAACAACAATTACTGGTGCCCGTGACCTACAGTAGAAAAGGTTCACAAGTTAATACCAATACAATAATTAAACCAAATTTTTTTATATTCCAAAATAAATTTAAAAAAATATATATACGAATACTATGTGCTGAGGCTGCAAGCAATAATCAATGTATCGGAATAATATTAATAAATAATCCAAATATTGGAAAACGAATCTGAAAAACTGAAAGTGAAGTTTCAAAAACGAGGATGAATTGTTAAAGTTACAGGTTTTTTTTTCAATCTTTGATGGACAATATAAAAAACTAGAAACCTCTAAAGTAGATATCGGTGGTGCTTAAAGCCACAGATTTGTTTTAAGTCACTATGAAAATACTTTTATAAGTATTTACTTATACTACAGAATTATTGGAATTTTATTAATTTATCGATTTTTTAATTTAGATTGATGTTGATAGTGATTTTTAACAGTTAAAATATAGAGTTGTATTTTATACCATACAGATATACTCTTTATTACCTCAATATCTGTTTATTTATCGTTTTTAAACATCTTGGAAGGAGTAATAAATATTTCTATAAAAAATTAGTCAACTGGTTTTATTATGTTCTGGTTTATTATTTAATATTTCATATTTTAATGGTGTGATAATAGGTGGTATTTTCAGTAATAAGTATAAAATAAGATGGAATTTCCATTTCCTACTGAGTTCTCTCCTCTGGCTGGACCAAGAATTTTTTAATATTCTCCTCCCACCTTTAGAAAAATGCGGACGTAGATCAGTGTTGAGCGTAGGCCCATGTTTTATTTATTTTAAATTTTAAAAAAATTAGTAACACTTATTTACAATAATCCTAACCAAACATATGCTTAAGTAATAGGTTGGGTGTTAATTATCCTCAATAAAATAATAATATGTAATTACTAGCTTAAAAGATTTTTATTTTTTCTTTATGACGTTTTGATATATTGGTTTAATATTACAGCAGTCCATCATAGTATTAAGTTGACAGAAACAGTTATATAATCAAATATTTATTTATTTTTGGTTGGTCCAAGACTTCAATTGAAGTCATATGGAGAATCAAACTTGAATTAAAGAATAAACCCTATTTTTAGAAATCAATCCTACATTCTCAATTATGACGTATCTAACTTTGGAAGAAAATGTATTATTTTGTATTTTATGGGAATGCTATTGTGTTTATTTTATTTGTTGAAAACGTGTATACGATCCTCTACTGTACTATTTTTGATGCATTTGTTGTTCTTATTTAATGTCCGAGGTTGGACGACCATGGTTTATCCTAAACTTTATTAGTATTGATATGTTTTTTTTTTTCTATTTAGCATTATATTAATATTGTAGAACCATGGTCGTTGGATAACATCGGGTTGGATAATGAAGTTGTCCCTGCCCTTTGATCCTGACTATGAGGCATAATTGTCTCGCTAGTCGCCAATTTGTCTTTGTTTGACCAACTTCTTGGAAAAGTAACTAACTTGCTATCCCCAATTTTGTTGGCTTCTCTGTTCTTCCCCGTAAATGGCCAGGAGTCCACTGGACTCCGAAATCATTTGTGGAACAATGGACGCCCTGTATTATTTTGTTTACTAAATATGATATAATATGCCTTCTGTAGATATTTCTGAGAGAGTTGCATGCGTGATACATGTATTCATATGCAAACTTGGAGACAAAGGTGTAAGTAAACACATGATGATTATTAAATTATTTTAATGCAGATATAAAAATGTTTATTAACAATTCGAATACTCTTAGTTTCTAATTTACATGAAAATAATAAACTTTTGCACTATTTTTTCTCTGAGCTCCTAGCTGCTCCTTTTAGATTCAATGGACTAAAATTCGGTTTGTAAGATTGTTTTCTTAATTAATAATTGTTCTCATAACTATTTTGTAAAAGTAGAGATAAATTTTAATCAACATTTCCTCGATAAAAAAAAAGTTTTTTCACGCAATTTCGCCGGCGTATGCTTTTGTTATGTATCTACATTAAAATTACTCAAAGCTTTATGGATGGTGGAATATTATAATGTATGATTGCAATATTTGTTTGTATATAAAGTTTAATTATTATTTTTTAATTTTTACAGACTTCAAAATATTAATGTAGATTTTTATAATTTTATAATTTAGTGATATGATTACTTTTGTTATAGGATTTTTTTATGAAGAATTAGTTCCTTTTTTTTGCTGTTTATTGGACTGTATAGTTAATTTCAACCTATATCTTCTGATTTTTTGCTTCTTAAAATTAAAATATTCCCTTTCTATTTTTTTTTTTTTCAATAATTCTAATTGAATATGTTTTCGTAAATACATTTTTTTCATTTTTTCCCATAAGACACACAGTAGAGTGCATTAGGCAATTAGGCAAATTCTCAAGTTAATAACTTTTTGGGCAGAAAATATCTACATAATAAAAAATTGGTGTTAATTTTGAGGTAACTCAACACAAACATTACCTGAGAAATAAGAACAATAATTGACATGTAATAGTTAAAATAGCTTCATTCATGGTAAATTATATTTAAATAACTTATGACTAATGTTAACTTATTTATTTAAAATTAAATGGACAAGGAGCAAACTGCCCGAAACGTTTTTTGGATGTTAAAATTATATAATTATGTTAAATTAATTATTAAATTATTAATGATACTTCATCATTATTTATTAGTACATGAGTAATTTAGTAGCACTTCAACGAATCTCTCAAGATGTGATATCTAAATAGTTTTTCTTTATATAAATGAAAATATTTATGATAATTATTATTTCTTATGTAATTGTAAACCTATCAAAGACAGCAGAGTTCTCGTGTTGCTAGATAAGAATTATATTTTAACTAAATGTCAAATTGCGAGATCAGAACGCTGCAGTCCATTTTAATCTGTACCTATTTGTATGAGCAAAAGCAGACCGGATTCAACTATAAATTAAGTGGCTACTTAATCGGTAGACAGTATCAGTGCTTTGACAAATGTTCCGCGCGTGAATTTTATTTAAGGAGCCTTGTCCGAAATCCTCATCGGAGGAAACTATTACTATTATCGTTGACTGATGTACGTGTTTTCCACAGGAAACTATTAACTTATATGAAAATTGGCCCCGAGTCCTCAGGGAAAAATGACAGCTATTATATTCTTGATGATAGCATTTTTATCTTCTATTTTCCTTATTACTGAGTAATTTATTAACTGTTTGTTTTCGGCTAAGTGAGGCTGTTTTGATAAAATCTCGTTTTATTTGCTTGTCTTTGATAAACGAGCCGGTTGAAATGAGAGTGAAGTAAGTCAATAATTATTAAATAAAATAAAAGTGACGGGTTTTATACGGTACATAATAAAACTTAATATTATTAATGAAAGGAATATGGTCCGGGTGCGGTCAAGAAAAACTCGGACCCGGACCATATTCCTTTCATCTTTACACACGGTCAATCAATAATCTTCCATTAATATTATTAAGTTGGTAACAGGGTTGTACGTAATGACCATTTTTATTACTGTATAAGTTCATTTAGGATTTAGCAGTCTCCTGTTATGCTGGGAAGAACCAGATTAAAGATAATAATAAACAGTTATTAATACTGTTTTTATTGATATTCGTTTTATACTGAAGTAAGTTCTCGCTTTTTAGTTTACCATCAGATACGACGATGGAACTCTGTGCCAATTTGTTTTTGTTTGTTTTCATTTTGAGTCTTAATTAGGACATCAATCAAGCTTACCTTGAATGAAAACATTATTTGACTTTTAGAAGTCTCTCAAAGATGTTATGTGGATCTAAAGTTTCAAGAAATGGGATGAAGACAGGAAAAATAAAAAAAAAATATATATACACTAAATTACAGAAAATACACCACAAAGTTCTTCCGCACCTTCCGGCTTGTCTTTATCAGAAATTGGGACTAATTTATTCCTGAGGAAATTTTTTATAGATTTAAAGATCAAAAGACTTGATATCTTTCCAAAATTCTAAACTTGAAAAAATTTATTTTTCTTTGAAAAAGTTTATAAAACATAAGATGATTTTTGAAAAAATCTATGTTTTTTTTATAAAAAAAAAGTAACTCTCATTTTCAAAGAACTTTTTCATGGTTTTTTATGCTTATTATACACAGGTAGTGTATAATCATTCTAAAAGATATTACATGTTTGTAATGTATATTTTTTTTGTTTTGTTCTTTTTCCTTTATATATTTTCCTCATTGTTTTTCTATTATTTTCCTGTTTATCTCTTAATATGTTTTCTCTCCGGCGGTTGAGCATGATCTTGAAAAAATTACCTGATTGCGAAACTGTTTTTCTAAAAAAAACAGTACTTCCTTACAATGTACTGAACCATAATAATATATCTTATAATAATCATATCTTATTTTATTAACTCACTTTATTCTTATTATCTGAATTAGACCGAGATTCCGAATTTTCCAAGCCCTTTTAACCATTTATTAAATATTGACCACCATTAATAATTTCAGTTTAATTGTTATTGTCCTTTTTTAGATGTTATGATCAATAAGTTATTGTGCGAGTTGTTACTAACACGTACTGCTCAGTTTTATTATGTACCGTAGAGTCTATCTCGGTTTGTATACAAATAGTTGTCGTCTTATCCGATTGTTTCTCCGGTGACAGAAGGGAATTGTGAATCGATTTTATAGCTTGAAACAATTACAGAGTAAAGTTGTAAAGTGCCTAATGAAATAAGTTAAGTAATCAAGGACCACAGGAAACTTGTGAAAGAGGACACAACATAATTAATCTGGGGCGTTGGGGTCCAGCGGAGCCGTTGCCTGGAGGCTAGGTCCTCGCACTTGCCCTTACAAAGTTGTTATAGCAGGTAGCTGAATAGTTGCCTAATGGATATGAATTAGTAAATTATATTAGGTCACTTCGTTAGAAACTTAGTCGCGAGTGATACGGTTCTAACACTTCATTGAATTTGTTCTTGTATTCTTTATCAACTGCCTCCACTCATAAAAACTTAAGTCAATGCTAGTATATGACGTAATTTCCTTAGGCATGTATATTCTCATTTAGTTCGAATATCGATATGCCTTAAATATTTATCATTTTCTAATTTCTTCCTCCTACATATTTCCTTTCAATCCGCTCCTACCTCTCTGATAGAACCTTTAAAGTAAATCATAACCTAGCCTACTCATCTCTCTTTTCTCAGTCCGCCGGTGTTCCTTAAGGTAGTATCTTAGGTCCCATTCTTTACACGGTTTATACAGCTGACATCCCAACCCACCCTAACACAGTCCTAACAACATACGCTGATAACACTTTTATACTGTCTGTAAACAACTACCCTACTAATGCATCACAAACACTACAGACACGCATAACATCCATTGAAGAATGGTATCAAAACTGGAGAATCAAAATAAATCCTGACTAATCCCACCAGATCACCTTTACTCTCCGTCGTAAACCTCTACCATCCTGTCCTACGGTATCCTCTCTAAACTCATCCACAAAGACTCTAACATCCCATTCGTTGCAGATTTGGCCCAAAACAGATATGCGTTCATTCCAAATTCCTTACCCATCCTAACCCATTAGTTCTTAATCTCTCATCCTTAACAATCCCCGATAATCCTCCGAAAAGAAGATTGCCACGGGACCTTCTAATTTAAATTAATGCTTGAAGTACCACCAACGGGTGGTTTCTTTCCAAGATTTTCTAGCGTAAATGAAACTTTCCACTGATTTACTTATTGTATTAATTATTTCTACAGTTGTAAATTACATTAAATAAATAAATAAAAAAATCATTTTCTTTGGCTTTTAAATGAGTCAGTTATGATGTGATTATTTCTTCTTATAAATAAAATTATGAAACAGTAGGCTTACTTTATTTAAAAAACATGCATTGATTTAATTATCTTATCATTTAAAATGTGTTCCTCTTCAGAATTATAAAAGTTAGGCCCAAAGCAGCGGCTCTGAATGAAAGAATGAAAAATTATCCTAATCCTCTATTTCTTACCAAATATTTATATCTAGAAGATATTCGTATATACATAGATAGATACTGTTCAATAAGTATTAAAATTCAACATTTTAAATAAAAAAAAAAAAATATCTGCATAAAATACTCCCATACTAATTCTTAAGTAATCATAATAGAAATCTCTCAGTGTATGTAAATATATATGAAGTCATGTAGTCATGTTTTTTTAATAAAAATTAGATTAATTTTTTTTTAGATATCCTAGATATGGATATATTCGTCAAGGGATAGAGAATTAAGAAAAAAAGATTTCTTCATTTTTTCTTGTGAATGATGATGCTGTTATTCTATGATCCTGCGTTAATACTTATCCAAAAAATTAATTTTAATAGTTTTAATTTTTAAACAATTTGAAGTTGCTATTTTATAATTTAATCTAAATTTCATTAAACGTTTTCCCACAAAGAGAGAATGTTAGGAAAAAAATATCGCAATGAAAAAATAATTTATTGATATTGAATAAACTTCTATTCAACCATAAACCGCTCGAATTTTTTTATTATTGTTCTTTTACATCAATGCTCATTATTTAGTATCCGAATTTAACAAATATTAACCAATTAAATAACAGATGCAATAATTGGTTACGCTATGGAGCGGGCCTGGGTTGCTGGATAAAAAAGCAAAAAAAAAAATATCAGTTTCTAAGTAGTACCTACTATTTATTATACATTGTATTATAAAATAAATAGTTTATACTATTTTTTAGCATAAAAGTAGCTTCACTGTCAACCAATTTTATTATATTTTAATTTAAAAAACGGTTGTTAGGTTTAAAATTGGTAATTCACATTAACAAAGTTATTATGTAAGTCAGTTTGTGACAAGACTAGATGGAAAACAAGTTTATTACGCTATTATGCGGTGATTTTACTGAAATAGATTAACTAGATGAAATCTTGAAGGACTAATCTATTCTATGTAAAGTAATCATTAAACTTTTATATTCACACTGAGTAAAAATTATATAGTTCTGTCTCATAACTTTCACTATTTAAGCTAGATAATCATATTAAGTGGTGTTGCTGATACTTACTTCGTTACGAATATATAGATTCGGATCTAGATCAACACGCCCATTATTCACGAATTTTGTGGTAGCCAAAAAGGCCGACGCACTGCGGGCCATGCCGAGTACTGAAAAATATCCACTTAAGAGTAAATGCCAACAAACACATTTAGGATATGTCCTGATAACCGATCGGTGTTTCCCGATTGATTATTGTTTTGAACCGGTTTATTAACTTCTACTCGAAATTTAATACTGTATCTATCTAGAAGTTAGATTATTTTTTTTTTAAATATCCTATCATCGTGGGGTATTATAAGGGAGTGGGATAACTCTGTGAGTAAGTTTGTTACTATATCTTGAGTCGGAGTTTGAATCCCGCTGTAGCAGATAGATATTTTTTATGTTACTTAAGCCTTGAGTCAACCCTGTAGGTGCAAGAAATACTTCCTTTTGGAATACTTCCAGTCTCTATAAAGTAAGTCTTCTTAGTTGGGGAGAAAGCGAGATCATGAACAATTCACCTCCTTGTACAACCGCTGTTTAAGACACAGTACTTCGTTACTAAGCAGCCATGACTTCATGGTTGTAGTGGTACAGGTTTTTGTTTCTTAATTTAGTCGTAGATACCGTCTTTAGGCTGCATTTATTTTATGAAATGATCTGGTTTTTTTTCGGTTACTATTTTCTGCATTGATTATTTTTTTTTCTTAATAATAGCTTCCTTCTGGTCCCTTAAGTATTTTAAATAATGCTGAACTCCGTTGGCCAAACATTCCTGCCCTCCAACATATTGGGAAGCCTGAGGCTGAGTATACTAATGTATCTCGAGTTTCATCTAGGTGCGCGAGGATAGAATTGAACCTAACGTTTTAACATGAGCTTCGAGCAATTTACCCCCAGGGTCTGTTCGCTTTTGTCCTATCCTATTTGTGGTGGTCAGAGCTGCGAGAGGGGCTTATCATCTGATTTCTATGTAAATCGGCCTGGGGAACTGCGCTACCTTGGAATGGCTCGTTATGTGAGGGGAAAGGCAAGACTGTCCTAAACAATTTCCGCTAGCTGAAGGGTTCTGAAACTTCCTAATAAGGAAATTATTGGAGGGGTCCAACAAATTGAAGCCAAAGCTATATTTAATCCGCTCTGTCTCCTGTCCCTCTCTTTCTCGAGGATAATGACCATTTCCTGGAGTCGTCTTCCAGTTAGACTTGTCTCTACTGTCCTGCCCTTAAGATTGTGAGGTCCATTCACAATTCAATCGTTTTAAATATCAATAATTAATTACAGTAACTAATAAAATGAGTAATTTACTAACCGACAATAGTACTTACATTGATGAAATATTTTATTATATTAAGAAAACAAATATATTCGTACATATACTCATAATCGTACTTCTTTATTACAACAATTAATATCCAAAAAAAATTGATCGCTAAAATATTATTATTAAATATAAATTAAGTTTACAAAATAATCTTTTTATTCCAATAATATAGAAGTAGAAACGTGTAAAAATTAAAATTACATAAAAAAAAAAATCTTTTTTGGTCACCAACTTATACGTTTATTTCATACAAAGTATCCTCAATCCAGATTCTCAAAATCCGTAAAATTACAACATTTGTCAGGGCAATAAGATAATAAAGTAATTAGATTCAGAAAATTTACAACTTTTCTCAGTTTTAAGAATTTAGTTAGTTCATGAAAGATATTAAGTATGAAGTTTTCTGTTTATAATGTGATATAGTAGTTTAGACATGGTTAGTGAAATAAGATAAGATAATAAAGCAATTAGATTTAGAAAATTTACAACTTTTATCTGCCTTTTAAGAATTAAATTACTTTATGAAAAATGCGAAGCATCAAGTTTTCTTTTAATAATGTAATGTATTAGTTTAAATATTGTTTTCATTGTTGGTTCATGGTTCTTTTAATTTTTAGCTGAGAATGATCTCTCCAGGGAATTTCGACTTATTAATTATTTAATAAGTATTACAACTCGAAGATTTCATGATGAAGAAATGTTAAGTTACAGCATTGGCTAAAAATAACATAGCAAAAAATCCTCACTTATATTTTTAAAATTTTGAGAATATTAATCAGAGAAAAAATAACTGTGTCTATTTATATTATTATTAATATTAAGATTTACATCAATTTCAATACTAACAGGAAAAATAATAATAATAATTGTGCTAATATAACTAACAAAATCATAGATATGGATAAACAATTTAATAGTTGGAAATACTTCCATCTATGTAAAAAATAAAAATTATAAGATCGTAGGAAGCATTACTGGGCCTGAGATTATGTGACAATGAAATAGAAGTGTCTAGCTACACTCTTGATTAAACCGAAATTAATTATACAAGCAAATACTTGATAAAATATACGTATAGTCAATGGAATGGAGAAACATTTGGACAGGACATAACGTTTAACAAATGCAAGGTAATTAATTTGATAAAATTAATTTATTATCAATACAAATTGTAATTAGTTTATCTATCGTAATACGTTTTGACTAGAATTCTGAGAATAAGCTTAGAAGCCTTGAAACTTAGACATTTTTCGATATTTTTTAGATACACTTTAAAAAAAATTTCTTTTTATTGGACGAAAATTAGTAAATTGGTGGTAAAGATATAAACAAAATACAAATTTTGGTTTTAAGTGTTTAATAGAACACCTCTGCTATCAACGGATATTGTATAGAAGTTCTAAGCTTCGGGTGAGGAATTATTTCTTAATGTGTACCCTCTCATTCTCGGAAAAAATAAGTCATTCTCTAATTTTAGTGATATTTGAGTTGTATAGCTTAGGAATAATCATCCATCTCAATGTAAATGTTTTTATTTTTCTGTTATTTCCTCTTTGAGGAGAACTTTTCCTTCTTACTTTGAGGTTCTATTAATTAATTATTATCTTGCTATAAAATATATAATACTCGTTTTGTCATTCATTACCCAGTCAAAAAGCTGAAACGTTGGATTTTCAAGTCCATGGTACCAGTTTATTTTTTATGATACCTAAAAACTCTGCAATCTTTTTAGCACAATCTTATGTACCGGTGTAAACCATCATTTGAATTTTGGATGGAACATACCTATCACTATAAAATGTCTTCCAATATGCCGCAGAAAAACAATTTCGGGCTGAATGGTATTCAGAACACACCAATATTCAAATAGCATCAAGTTTTTGAGATTAAACAAATTTACTAGACAAGTTAGTGTAAGTTGTCTCCCTATAGAGACTATGCGTAAAATTGGAATTAACGTTGAACTGTAAATGTAAAGTGGTTGTTAGTATTTCAATCACTCCATCTATAAAAAGGTTTCAGCTAGGGAAATTTTTTTTTATACAATTTTTCTGCGTAAATAGCATCTTCCTGACCTTATTTGACTGGTACTAGTAGTGATGATAGGAATGAATCAGTCCTTAATCCTTAACGAAGTG
Organism: Halyomorpha halys; assembly: GCF_000696795.3. Taxonomy (NCBI): domain Eukaryota; kingdom Metazoa; phylum Arthropoda; class Insecta; order Hemiptera; family Pentatomidae; genus Halyomorpha; species Halyomorpha halys. The sequence goes on along the minus strand of NW_027108721.1, from coordinate 673,031 downwards.
CTCATTTTCACTAAAAGTTCTTTAGCTGATCTACCTCCCCTGGAACTCTATTCCTTATACCATAGGTTATGCAACTTCCAGTTCTCTCGTTCATATCCACCCTGTTCAATTTTCCTGGATCTAGATGATTTCAGATTTTCTGTTCATTATATATCAACTGATCAAGGTTTTTCTGTTACGTTCGTTCGAAATTTTTATAATTTTATGTATCGAAAAATACCTACTTTTCCAGTACCAGAGATTTTACTAAATTGATGTTAAAATAAAATAAGATTTTTTATTCTATTCAGACCTTATCTACATTTACTTTTCTTTGCATCTTTGTATAGGGTAATTTTTACAAGACACATTGAGTTTTCATAATATGGTTGAGTTTCTTGTTTTAGGACAGAGTTGATTGATCGTGGTATTCTTGCCCATGTGCACAGTGACCCATCATCTTATACTAACAGAATATTCAGGGTTTACCAGGATTGCTCCTCTTCATCCATCACTCTTGGAACCTACTACAGTATCTCGAGATAACTTCTACCCTCATAATTAGTTTTTCAGCTAATCTACGTAACATCAACATTAAGCAAAAATTCTCTCGAGCCACTACTCCGTATATATTAGCCTGGTATAACATGACCTCAAAGATCATAAGCTTATTTGTAATTTAGTCATATCTATTGATATAGTTGACTTTTGGTGGCTAAAATAAAAAATGTTAACATTTGATAGTATTGTTTCAATATGTATTGCAAATACTGCGGAAATTGTACTATTAATAGTTTTAATCTATTGATGGTTTAGAATAAATTTACCTTATAAATAAAAAGGCAAAAATTATTAGTTCCAAAATAATAATAATAATTACAAAATAGAAACATCCTTTTGAATTAATTTCCTGAGTCCTTTTTATACCTTTTTATATTGTAACTGGAGAGTAGAAGCTTACAGGAGCTAATTCCTTCTACCCCATCCCCTCTTCCGTTTCATAACGCATCACGAGATCAATTTACAACTACTATATATATATATATA
>NW_027108721.1:658608-671920 GCF_000696795.3 Halyomorpha halys | reverse complement strand
CCATAGTCACTGAAGATTTGTGGAAGTTATTTGTATAAAAAAAAAAATTTAACTTATTTATAAATAATTTATTAAAAAGTATCTACAACTGAAACTGCGATCTCATAATACTATATCGTAATTTAGATTCCTGATTTTTAATTTATTCCCTTACCCCTCCAATTTAATTATCTTCAATCTTCAATGCCAATATATTTTTATTTATTATATCTTCGAAAATGTTCTCTGGTCACGCAGCTCATGAAATTATTAGTTTAACCACTAATTTGTTTGTACTGTACACAGTTTATTTTACTAATGGATTTTTAAGACCGTTCCGTCAATATTTACCTCCCAAATGAGGCCCCGCTGAGAAACATTTAGCATCAAGTATGTATCAATATTTTTTTTATACAATATTATTGTTTTCATTTTACATCATAATTTAAATCAGATTTATTATATTGTATACTAATTCATCAGTCGTATATTTATTGTCTTGTGATTGTTATGAGTTTAGATTAGTGGATGAAAACCGTGTTATCCAACCGATTATTAACTCATTTGAGTTGAAATATGAAGGTGGAGGATTATTCCTTGGGTCCGCTAAAGATTAATCCAGAACAGATTAGAACTGACGAAACTTCTGATTCAAACTCTCACAAAAAAAAAACAACACATAGCCGCCTCTTAACATATATAATGTAAAGATTTCCTTTTTTTTTGCTAAAGTAAAACTTGTGTTCTTGCTAATTCTTCTCTCTTCGCCTTTTAATCCGCCATAGAAGTTGGGTAAGTAATTTAGAAATTAGCATGTTTTTAAAAGCATTTTAAAAGAAAATTTATAAATTCTTTAAAGGTAATTTTAGGATGTGAAGTTGGTATGAATGGTATCATGTAAATAATAAAGTCAATTCCGGTATTGTGGCTTATTTTTCTCTTAAGGGATAACATTTTTCAAATGACGTTTCGGTTTCGGGTTGGCGAATGTGGCCCACTAGTGGTAGTGAAAGGCGTGAAGAAAAAGTAAAACATACCTTTCAAACGATGGGTGTATAGGTCAGTGGAAAAATAATTAGCGGTCATTTGTTTTGTTTTGTCGCTTTAATTATCCGCCAAAAAAAATGTACAGAACATTTAATGCTGGATTGCTTCTCTTGGAAGCATTGAGATAAGTGTGGCCTCAATCTGTGATTATGAACAAAGTGTTGTTTTTAATTAGGGATCACACTCTTAGATGTAACTTATGAAAATTGACAGCTTAACATGGCCCCAGAAATCGAGGATACCTCTAATAAACTAGTTCTCATATTTGTTGTCAAAATTCCCGATGTTTTTTGTCTAAGTTTGTTATTCCTTCATATCAGTCTGAAAAAAAAAAAAACAACTTATAATTCGGTTTTATTTTTTTCCAGATTCTTAATAAATAAAAAATTCTATTTTTGTTATATTTTTATTTTAAGTGAAATCTTTTATAACATGTGAAAAACAAAACATAAGGATTTTCTTTGAAATTGCAAACAATAATATTTTTTTCTAAAATATTTTTAGAATGTTTAAAAAAGTATGTTTAAAATATTTCTGTATTTAAGGTTTTTGTATCCGGTCTAGAAAGATTAATTTTTATTTCTGGTTAGACTCACACTGCTGATATTTGAAATGTGATTAGAATAATGCAATAAAATAATTAATATCATAATACCTGGATTTTGTAGATTTGTTATTATGTATTAATATTTACTGCTAAATAACTTCTCAAAAATGTATCCAAAAAAATTTTATGAACATTTTTTTTCTCTTTACTTCGTTTGTATTTTTGAAAACATATTACTTTGTTTTAAACAATACATTTACTGCTTATGTGTTTATACTCTGCTATCAAGAGCTTTAGGTTTTTATTTGGATAGCATGTTAAATTGTTTCTTTTTTCGTTAAAATTATTTCTGGAATCCTATAAAATTTTATTTTATGTTGATTAAAAAAAGAAAAAGAACAAACTCAATTGTGGGGACCCTTTTAGCTGTACTGTGGCAGTAATATTGGTCCTTTTATTAGATTTTCAGGAAGATGAGAGAAGAGCGCTGAACTCCATTACGATTCCTTAGGCTCCAGATAGGTTTTTCTTCAAATTTTTATAAATCAAAATTAATAAATTTTATTTTATTATCTAATTTATTATTAATAATTTTATCGATTACATAAAAATCGAAAAGAGGAGATGGTCTGGATTCAAGAAAAAACAATTATTATGATATATTTGTGGTCAACCTTTCAACTCACTCTGCATTTCTATTCATTAGGACTGAAATAAAAAGATATAGAGTAGGTAAAACTAATGTATGAGTATTAAAGTAACTTATAAATAAAATAGATATTAAGGTGGAGTTATAAATATACCCGTATAGACAGACAAAATAACATAAAACAAATCAAAAATTGTAAGAAAGTTAAAGATGAATACAAATGAATTAATACCATATTTAACTTCCATGCTATTTTTGGTTAATGTTTTATGTTATTATGTCTGTACGGGTATTTTTGTACCTCCACTACAATGTCGTGTTTTATTTACATGTATCTTTTACACTATTTCATTAGCTTTGCCTAGTCCGTATCTTTTTATTTTTTATTGAAAAAATCCCGTGCGAGTCGAAACGCAAACGCAATTTTGGTTTTTTCTGACAGTAACCCTGACCATCTCCTTCTAATTTACACGCGGTCTTTATCTACGTATGATAACAATCATAAGGGTTTATTAATTTCAACACGAGGATCAATCCTCGTAGGTGCGAACACATTTTACTGTTATATTAGACTGATGCTGTACAATCTTTACTGAAACCTTACAATCTCACCTGTTAAGCTTTCAAAATATTAGATCATTTTTGAACACATCTCTGATCCAAAAATTCTATATCCTCTCCCAATCCTTTTGGAATTCTTTGAAATATTAGTAAGACGAATGATTTAGAAAAATTTAACTTTCTTGTCTAAAGTTTTGCGTTAATGCCTATCGTTGCTCACTGATTCTGAAAACCTGATTTATTTCAAGGAATTATAAATTGTATTATTTTATTTTTTTAATCATTTTGAATATAACTTGAGATAGAAAACAGATATATATTTTTTAAATGGCAGCCAACAAATATTTTTAGGTTTATATCTTCAGTATAAAAAAATCTTTACAATTTTAAGTGTATTTATAATAAAAAAAAAATTTTCAGCCTACAAACGTTTATATACCTCTACACCTGGAATTATGATAGGTCGCTATAAATATTAATAAGCAGTGTAAATACTGGACCAGAGAAAAAAAAAATGTATCTACTCTTTATTTACTCATCCTTTGAGAAGATTGTTTGTTTTTATAATCAAACATTTTCATTCTCTATCTTATTTTTTATATATGCTATTTAATTTAATTAAACTGTTAATAAATAAAATTACAATAAATTTACAACGGATTCCAGTTTGGAGAGGTTGTATTTGTTGACAGGGTTCACGAACTGATTGTCACTCTCTTTTTTGTGAGGGAGATTTGGAAATAAAACTTGGTAGATTTGGTGTTCGACTTTTTAACCAATTCCAGTTCTTCATCAGTGTACTTTAATTTGGTATTTGTAATGGAAAAAGATATTTTTGTTAAACTAATTCTCCCAAAAGACCTAATGTTAAACCGATGTTGGTTGTTTCCTAATATTGTTATATTGTTATTCTATTTGCTTGTAAACGTTATAGAGAATCAAATGAATATAAAGAAAAAAGTCGTTTGAGGTTTTAGTTTCTTGTAAGAACTCTCCTTGGTTGAGGAGTCCAATTTCTATACATTTGAGTCAAAATTGAGGTCGAAGAAACCCAAATTACGATGGATTCTTACGGAAATTCTATTCTAAAGCTATTTTTTTTTTTATTTATGCCATGGCATAAATAAATAATTCTTTGTTTATTTATGTTGTTTTTGGTTACCAAACCCCTCGACTATCTTCTCCAATCTAAAACTATTTAGTTAGATTCTATGAAAAGTCTTCATTGAAAATATCTCTTTCTATTGGAAAGTTCATAGTTCATTGTACTTTAAACAGTTGTTATCAATAAATAGTTTGGTTTATATATTTCTTATTTACTAATTACATAATTTTTATTTATATTTAAACCAAAACAATTTTTTTATTATTAATTTTTTTCATTCTATCTCCGTTTATTAATATATCGTTTATCGTCGACAACCACCTGGACCTAATTAACATCTTTCCTTCGAATTATCGTACAAACATGCCACATATTTGAAATCGCCACCAAATGAGATATTGAACCCATAACTACCAGGAACGAGGAGCATCATGCTGAATGCTATAAACAATAATTAAGACAAGTCGTTAATGAATAAAGCCTTTTGCCGCCGAAGATGGATGTGATAAGAGATTAGATGACCATGACAACGGCCTCATTACAGGCCGAACACAAACCCAGCCTTAGATTACTTTCAATTTAGCCCCTTTCCGCCCTCCACCTCCCCTCCCCCCCTACTTGCAATAATTATAGCCTACGGGTCTCCTCTTCTTCTACTCTAATCGGGGCTCCGTCCTCGGGGCTTAGGATATCTGTGAAAGCACTCTGCCTAACGATGTTTCTCCTTCAGGAAAGGGTGTGTTCTGGAGGACTAAGAATGATCATTGGAATTATTTCCCTATTGATTTGGTATTGAAATTTGTTTTGGTACAGCCTATTTTAACCTTTAAGTGTAGTTGAAATAATTTTTGTGAAAAAAATGTATAAACTAATCTCAAAAAAGTCCGTTTAGGAATTTCATTTGGATTCTTGAAGGGCTGCCTTAGGTAACTGATGTTACTGTTTTTGTGAGACATTGTAGACACGGGGTGCCCAACCAATACCTGCCACACCCCAAAGGTTCCCTATGTTGAATCCTGTCACAACTAAGGGTTCCACATGTTAAGGTGTGTCACAACCAAGGTTTCCCCATTTTAATACGTGCCACAACCCAGGGTATTCTATATAGAGACAAGCCACATCTAATTGTTCCCCATGTTATGTCATGCCACAACCCAGGGTTCTTCTTATATACGCATACCATAACCAAGGGTTCTCCATAATGCCCCGTACTATTTATAAATCTTCTTCTTTTCTCCCCAAATAACTATTTCTATAAATATATTATATGCGGTTATATTTAAAAATATGTTTTCCCGTTATGCATCTTTTTAGAAAATACCTGCAATAAACAAAAATATATAATAAGAGTATGCTTACTTTTTAACTTTAAACTTTTCTTTTTCTATCATGGAAATCACGATTGTAGTCTCTCGGATGATCCTCGGAACGCAGCTTAACAATCTACCAATTCCTTTTAACGTTCCAAAATGATGGTAGAGAGGTTTCACATGCTTCTATCGTAGTCATTTATTAAGATAAAGGAAAACTTTATGGTGGTTTTGAAGTACTATTCCAAAGTTAAAATAAAAAAATAATAATTTTTTGTTTTTTAAAACTGTCCATTTAATATTTCATGTTTTTTCTTTAGGGTAATGATAATGATTCCTAATCAATAACAAAAACATCATGTAATAATTTCCAATTATAATTTAATTGGAAGGATTAGAATTTTGTTTCAGTGAAAAAATAAAAATACTAACAAAAAATAAATAAAAACCTTCCACCTTTTAATTCAATTTTTAAACTTTTATCTAACTCTAGGTCATTTTATTTAAAAATATTTTAGCCTCTAAATTTCACAAATACCTCTACGTTGGTATTTTTACGAGCTTAGATTAAAATAGAAAATATTTTGAATTGGCATTATACTCCATGGTCAGATGGATCTGTACCGAAGTCCTATATTTATCGTCAAGCTCTGCTTTACAAAAAAAAATCAAAGCGAAGTGGTCTTAAAAATCCTTCATTTGTTAAAGGGAGAACACTGGTAGGGAATGTTAAAGACAGAGAAGCTCCTTGAAATACAAAACGGCCATGAAGGGCCCCTAAAGGGAGGCTTTGCAGTGTGTGCTCAATGCAGATGGTAATGAAGGCTCCCTCGCCCTCCCTTTGTGTCCTCTCTTAATATAAATCTTAATCCTCTTTAGCCCCTATCGTGTCTTAAATCTTCCTTAGGATCCTCACCTCAAGCCTTCATCAGCTCCTCCAAAAGAGCTTTGGATTTTATTATTTCCTCCCTGTCTCTCGTTTTTTAAAAGAAAAAATCCTGTGAATGGATCGGATTAAATTCTGTATTGAACCTCAGTTCTCTGGTTTAGCTGGAATTCACTTGAATATTCTCTTAAATTTTACTATATTAATGTTTTTTATTCTGGTTAATTATTTTAAATAATCAAATTTGAACAACCAAAAAGTCTCCTTAAAATTATTGGTTTTACGTTTCTAGATATTATAATCCAGTAATCGGGGGGGGAGGGGGAAGGAAGACCCTATTATCCTACTCCTATGACGTTTCTCTAAACCTACTGGTAAGATTTATTTTTTCATATTTGTCATCAATCACATTCAATCAACTTTAGCTTACATTAGTTTACCTTAAGTCACTCGGAGGATCTTCGTGATCCCAAGGGGAAGGGGAGGGTGAAATCATTGTTCTAGATCAAAAAAAAAAAATTAACAATAATAAATTTAAAAACAATGAGTCCAACTAATTTTTTTATATTTTCCTTATGGTAGTTATAATGATTCAAAATCATATTTATAAAATAAATAATTAATGTAAACAATAAACCATTATGTAATCATTTAGGTGATTTTTATTTGTCATTGATTCTTATATATATTGACGCATAGAATATATATAATGGCTCCCAAAGGACTTTTTAATGTTGACAAATATGGAATCATGTCTTTCACGCAACCCCATCGATTGTATTAGATCAATCTATTTGTTTGTCTACTGTTTTGGGTGGAATCCTTCTTGTTTATATAAGAATAATGAGTTAGATAGCTGAGCACGTAGAAGCGAAGGCACCAGAGTGCTTGATTTAGAGGGTTGTGGGTTTGATTCCCATCTGGGTCAATCTATATTTATATCGCAGTGGATCCGAGAAATGAATCTTGATCTCCCCATTTTGGCGCTGTTTAAGTGCTCAATCGAGAACGTGTAGAACTCTAATATTTTTAAATTAAAGTGATACCGAGTAATTGAAGATTTTTCCTCTATCTTCATAAATTTCTGAGATATGACTCTAGGAAACATTTAATGGAACCTTGTTTTGAAACGAAATTAGAGACAGTAGTGATTGGTTCCGAAGGTCATCGTCGAGTGACCTGTAATCTGGGTGCCTATTCTACAAAATATTTATCTGATTTTTGATGCCCGCGGACGACATACAGAGAGATTTTTTTTATTATACATATCTTGAAATGTAAATTCTCAAAATTTCAGGAGGTATTCATTTCTTTTTTGCTGTTCGATTTCAATGACTCATAATTGAAAATAATAAACCAGACGTCTCGCCAGTCAATCATTAAAATAAGTTCAATCTACAAATAAAATATTTTTTTTTCTAAAACAATCAAATGTTTTGAAATAAAAATTTTAAATAGTAAAGCAATGCAATTTAATAAATTAGGTTTTGTTTTTTTGATTTTATAAGATCATTATCATTTTTGTTTATAACCTTATGGTATCTCAATTTTGGAAGTTGTATCTTGACTTTCAAAGCAATTTTCATGATCTGAATTTACTGTATATATGATATATGCATTGATATTATTTTTATATGATTTCATCCATAGCCATGTCATTTTTTCCGTTAACGATTCAGCATATTATAGAATGGTATGAGGTTAACACAAATCTGTATTCACTTGATTAACCAACTCATAGAAGATCTATCTACCTCCTCCCTTCGTAAGGATTTCAGACCGATAGGTTTTCTCCCTCAAGAGGATAAGGAGGAACCTTTGAAAAGTTGGCCCTTGGGATCTACTTCCCTAATGATCCATCAGTGAAAGAAGGGCTTTCAAAACTCTAACTGAGGTTGAACCACTTGCCCAAATCGTCTTATCCCCGAATGCGGTTGATCGAAATTATATGCGGATCCACGATATGCTTTAAAAAATGTATCCTTCCCAATTTTCTTTTTGAAAGACTATTTGGATAAGATAGCCTAAATACAGTGTTTATAATTTTTTTTTTCTGTTTATGTTAGATGAATATTTACTATTGCAATAAATATAAACTATATTATTTTTATATTGCACTTTTTTGCCTTCACATAGAAATGTTCATTTTAACCTTTAGGGTAGCTGTTTTTCAGAATAGTAAGCATGTTAATGTTTACGGTTTTCAAATTTATTTGAAAACAATGTAGCGTTTTCTAGCATGTTCTCTGTGGCAACGTACAGAACGATAATAGACCGAAAGACAATGCCCGGATCCATCCATCAAGGACCTTAAGTATTGGCAGCTCTTGTTTCCCGGTGGTAGCTCATTAAGTAATTCCATATCTGTAATCTTTGATCCACTTCCCAGAACATCCTATTCAGGATATACCAGTATTGTTAATTAATACTCTCCACAGCTCTGTGTATCTCATCCTTACTTAATCGGTTGTGATAATCTGCTATTCCTATTTAAATATTCAGCTTGTTATTTTGATATCTGTTTTTAAATAATAATGATAATTAAAATAATAATGATTTTTTATGTCCATTTTTATGAAGTATGGTTACCTCGATTGAGCACACAGAATGATTAATAATCAGTTTTTTTTTGTACGAAAGTTTTGAAATTAATGATTTAGATAAATGAAGTAATACTTTACCATTCAAGAATTTAACTATTTCCAGACTGAAATCTGTTTTGACTGATCCTGCTTCCTCGCATAGTAAACTATTTCTGTAATTTTCATTCTTAAGTTGATTCTACCCCGAAGTTCACTCTGACAAGGGCTGTTAGTTTAGGATAGGACTGAAGTCAAGTCCTTGCCTGTTAACCGAATCAAAAAGTAGTTTTATTACAGCATAATATTGAATTTTTTATCCACATTGTGTAAAAATCATTTAATAGCATCTCGAGATGTTTTTTATTCATGCAGTTATTGAAAATAATATATGTATTCCGAAAATTTTCTATCACGTTTTATATATCAAGGAATAAATTTTCAGTCAGTCTGCCAGTAGTTATGTCGTCCCTTATGTTTTCATGGAACCCAAATATTTTTGGCGCTTAATCCAGTCCTGATGTCTAGTCTTCAACACACATATCGATACTTCGGAAGTATAATGATCAATTGTAAATGTTCTTAACTCCAGCTGTTTCTGTAGTGTAGCCTCTAACCCCTCCGTATGTTAGGTTCAGGATTTTTTTTTTAGTAAACTTTTATTGGAATAATACATTCTGCCGCACTCAAGAGCAATATGTATTACGGATGTAAGTATACTATCATATAAAATATACATGTTAACTAAAAATAAAGAGTAAATGGATAATCATAATAAATAAAATAAAATAATTAAGTATAAAAAAAATAGATAAATTATAGACTACATCTTCTTATACCATATCCCTTAGATTAAGACGCAACTTTAAAATGTTTATATATTTACTTAACTGAGCTAGATAACAATACTTTTTGTTTATAGTTTTTTATCACCAGATCGGCCCTGCTTGGCCTTACATAGTTGTTGTAACAGTTTGTTAGTTATTTTTTAACTATCGTTAGTAGGGGGTTATAATCTCGTGCAAGAGGTGTCCCTAACTATTTGCAATCCTATAACCTTGAATTTTTTTAACTGAAAATAGTAAAGATCAATTTTAAAAGAAAAATAAGAATCCAGAGATAATAACAAAAAAACAGTATTAATAGTGGAAGATTGCTTATTGATCGTGTGTATTAGTAAATGTAATATGATCAGGGTGCGGACAAATGAAACTCAAATAGTAATAACTATTTTTATTTGAGCCAACGTTTCGCCCCACGTTACAGGGCTTCGTCAGTGCTAAAAAAGATATAAATACTTAACATGTAAGGGTGTAGAATGAAACGTAAAAATTAAATAAGAAAAATAAAAGTTTATATACAATAAATGAAAACGGAAATAGAAACAGATAAAATGAAGAAATATAAAAGAAAGTACGAACTAAGAGATGGAAAGGGATAAGAATAAAATCAAGAAAAAAGGAAAAAGATGTACAGGTATGAATTCTGTCATTCATCTTCTTCCTTTTTTCTTGATTTTATTCTTATCCCCCTTTTATCTCTTTAGTTTGTACTTTCTTTTATATTTCTTATTTTTATATGTTACTATTTCCGTTTTCATTTATTGTTTATTAATTTTTATTTTTTACGTTTCATTGTACAACCTTGTAATTTTCCATTTACTTTTTTAATTATGTTAAGTGTTTGTATCTTTTTTAGCCCTGTAACGTGGACCGAAACGTTGGCTCATATAAAAATGGTTATTACTATTTGAGTTTTATTTGACCACAGCTGGAATATATTTCATTTATTATTATTACACACAGTCAATCAGCGATCTTTCAAAAAATTTGACCTTCGTATTATAACTTTTTTATACTTGAATTTTAATTAAAAATTCTTAATCGTCGGCTTTTACTAATCAGTATTTAAAACTTTGAGCCATAATAGCTAGGAATCCATCGGTCAAATGAAACCGCACCCGGACCATATTCCATTTATTAAAAAAATATTAATAGTATAAATAAAATTAAAAGTTGACTTGTACTGAAAAATAATTAGGGAAGAAGAAAGGAAGAAAATAAAGTAAAATATTGATGATAATAAAAATAAATCAATAAAGGGTTTATAACATAATATCTTTGATCAACCTGGACTTCAGTGTTCGTGATGTGGTCGGATTGCCAAGTTGTATGCCACTGCTCCTTTAACAGTTGGTAGATTGGAGTGGAATTTCGTAAATCGTTTTTTGATGTAATCATCTATCGATTCCGCTTGCAGTGTAGTATGCAACTGGCTGTTTCGTACAAACCAGAGGGAATCGACTGCGATTCATAGAATCTTGTCCTGGAATGCCCACTAAGACTAAAGTCGAGTTCACAAAATTTTATTGTTGCTTCATTATATTTGTAGAGCAGCAATATGATGAATGAAAAGTTAGTCTACAGATTATGTTTTTATTATTCCTTTTTTAGTAATTTCTGACATACAGATGCAGGTAGATTATCGCATGTTACAGTAACTGTAAATTTTCAGATAGAAACTCTTTTGAGTTGAACAAGGTGAAAATGAAGAGTTTTCTCGACATATTGATATGAAAATATTTGCATAAAGAGGGAGTGGTGAAACATGTCTCCGTATCTGCTCGGGCCGCTTTATTCCACTTGACAGGCAGAACTCCCTTATCTAAGGACACGGCCCAAACAGAACACTAGCCAGCCGGTTTCTGTATCAAAAGAATATACTCATGAATAGTAGTGGAGACAAAAAATATCTCCTACGCCTGTCATCCTCTTGTTTGTCCACTGTCAAATGATCATGTTTTAACTGTCTGCTTTGCATTAGATTTTAATTAAATACCTATTACATAATATTTATAACATCATTGTTATGATTTTTAAAATATAGATAAGTAAATAATTATGTTTATAAGATGATTTTCTTCTACAGTTCAGAAAATTTTATTGTTAACATGAAATACCACCAATTTTATTTTAAAAAAAGGTTTTTATACTTCTATTTTATAGAAATGCCGTCTACCAAATAATATATACATATTTATAAATATACAGCACTTAAAACATTTTATTTTTTATGACTTACGAAGTTAAGTTGGGGTAAGTGTATAAATGGAGATTACAAATATAAATGAAATTACAAAAAAAAGTTTTTAATGTGTAACGTACGACTACATATTATTGTAAAGGAAAAATGTTTAAAATTTTTTCTATTGAAATTAGATGTTTTTCATGTTTAACATACGATTTATAAAAGTGTAGAATGCGATTTCTACAGTTGGAAAATTCATGTAAATCGGATGTGTGCATAAATATAGATTTTTCTCAAATTTATTTTGCTGGGACCGTTATTATACATGTTAATTTGAAATGAATAGAATAGATTTACTTCAGACAACTTTACTGATAAAACAGGAGAAAATCTCCATTTTTGCACTCGCCTCCGGGTATGTACTTCATTCTACTTAACTTGTAATTAATTCAGTAAAAAAGTTTTAAGAGCTGTATTTTTATAAACAATCTGATAGATTAAATCCTTCGAAATCTGTTAATAATTGTTGGTCAGCTCCTAACCAGAAATTTTTTATGTCAAGTAATCGCTCGCCACTTATAATACACACATGTACACGTATTTATTTTATACCCAGTAAAGTAATTCATTTAAAAAAGGGGTAAATTTTGTAAAGTAATAGTAAGTGTATTTTGTCTAATACACTTATGTTTTTTCGCATATAAAACATTTTGTAAACTGCACAAAGTTTTTCGCCGTAGGTACTATTAAATGTTTATTACAGAACTGCTAATGGCTTAATACAAGAAACTTCTGCTGCTTTAACCAGGGGTCTCAAACTTTTTTCACCGGGGAACACTTGGTGGGCTAAACAAATTTTGCGGCAGAATTATCCTTAAAGCGGTTGAATATGTAGGCAGAGAAGAACAACAGGGTAAATTAAATGCTCAAAAATTTATTAAAAAACAAATATCAAAGGTGCTTTATCTATATTGTAATACTTTTAATAATAATAGTATTATGTATTTAAACAAGAAATGAATACATAAAAATTAATCCTACAATCCATAAAGCATGTTAAGCTCAGTACTAATACATAATATAATAATAATATTAATTCCATAATACATCTTTACCGCATTTAATACATCAAATTATGAAGGAAATGGTTCGGTTGTGGTCAAAAATAAACAAAATATAATATTCAACTATATATTTACAGAACGTTTTAATGATTCTGCAGACAATTAAAGAGTATGATTGTAGTGCTGTCTTTCAACACGACAGCCCTGATTAAGTCCTGCCAAGTGTGACGAAAAGTCGGCAAACATAAGTTTTCCATTATTTTTTGTTTCTTTTGTACCGCAACCCCGACCATCTACTTCACATTCAGTTATAGGCTACTATTTTTTTTTTGTATAATTTTTGAATTGTGTATTAATTCCTACATAATTCATACGATGATGAACGTAGCATAGACAAGAACAAGGATTAGATTAGATTAGATTTTTATTCAGGGCGATCAAAATCTAGGATATTACACCCTTTTTACTTCATCTATCTTCTTGACTTATAGTTGAATGTAGACTATTTCCTTTTTACACTGGTCGGTATTGGTGGATTATATTTTAGTATAAAGTTGT
>NW_027108721.1:644057-653298 GCF_000696795.3 Halyomorpha halys | reverse complement strand
GACGTGAGAGTTAATTACTCAAAGCACTATAGTTTAACACATCAAACGAACAGTCTTGCTTCGAAGAAATCTAGAAGACAAATCTTAGACGTCGTAGACTGCAGTTGGCCAGTTTTCTCAGTAGTACACGAAACACACCCGGCAGCTTACACAAAACAATAACTCTATTGTTCACAAGATCAAACGAGACACCGCGATGTTGACTCTCTGACGTCCGGAACAGAACTCTCCAAGAACAAGGATATGATAGTTATGCATTTTTTTATAAATGAATTGTAAATTGCAAAATCATTGTAAAAATTATAAACAATTATATATTGTAAAAATATTATTAAGTAATACTGCAACAGCATCCGGCATCTAGATGCGAAACATTGGCCGAACCCATTTAAGTGACTTACTGGGTCTTTAAGAGTGGACGTTTTTTCCAACAGCAATGTAGTTGACAGGCCAGAATATAAATTTTGAAACAAGTAAATTCATTATGTTGTTTTTGATGTAGTATCCAAAACTTTTTTCAGAATTATTTTTCTTTTTCTTTTTTTCAAATACCTCACTGGGAATAATTAAAATTCTTGTCCTCAATAAATGTTGAACTGTTTTAAGTTCCGCATGGTCAGTGTTAAGTATGCCTTTTTTTTGTTAGTTCAATCAATGTTTGAATTATCAGACTTCTCTTTATTGGAATGGAACGCACAGTGGAGAAAAAACTGTTTTATTTAATGGAATTTCCCTTTTTCTTTTTTCATTTAGTTTAGATTCTGTCGTTTTTATACCTTATTTGCTTTAATTAAAACGTATGCAAATACCTCTCCAACTTCTAGCCGACGGAAGTTAGGTTTCAATTTTCTGGAACCAATATGAAACTCTAACTTAAAAATAAGCTGTTTTCTCTCTCTCCAATTTAAACCTCAATTTAATTTAAACCTTGATTTAAATCCTAAATTTTCCTACTTATTGACTTCTATTTCAACCGACTCGGTTTTCGATTGGAAATTGGAGCACTGTTCTGTTACCACGAAGACTTGAAGTTTAATCTGGAACTTGGGATTCTGTAACATCTACAGGTGTTAATGTCATTTTGCTTATTATTTTCTTTTAAAAGAGTACAGTATAAAAGTGAAATTATTGTTTAAATTTATTATTCTATATAACAATATTTACTTTTGCTTAAGCTTGATTTTACAACTGCATTTTATATCAGATGTGATTCAACCTCTAAATAATCTAGAACAGATTTTTTTTCTTCTTTTGAGGAAGGAAAAAAAATATTAATAACTAGAAAGTGGGCTCAGTTTATTTTGTAATGCAACACTTTTTTTATCTAATAAAGTACTGCATTATTTATTAATTTATGGAATTATTTTCCTGTGTATTTTTGGATGTTAACCGTTCGGATAAGAGTTAATTTGTTTATAACTATTAGGTTATAACTATCTGTGCTGTCAACTTTTTTTTTCAACTATCTTTGCCATCTTCAGGTCATAGTAAAATTACTAATTACTAATAATTTTTACATAGAAATACTTATGAAAAATAGATAACTCTCGTTACTTAAAATTTTTTCGGCTAACTGCAAACTTTCTTATGTTGATCTGTCATTGGATGTTGAATTTGCCGATTTTATTTCCTCTAAAAAAATGTTTGTTCTTTGGTATAAAAACAATTTAGTATCTATTTAACCTAAAGTTCATTTTCATTGGTCTTCGTAATACTCTATGATCCATAGAAGGATTTTGAGGGACTATCATTCATTCTTTTTCTCGACAGATATCTCGCCCATCTTGGGTGAGTAAAATTATGGTTTAAGAAGGCTTTACTTGGATGAGGGAAATTCAAAATTGAACTGAATAATTTCAGGGTGGGAATTTGTACTTTTGTACAAATTTTGTACGTATTCAGCGTAAGGTCTGTGTACGGTGGATAAAAAATCGAAAATAGCAATAAGTGATTCCATTACAATGTATAATATAAATGAAGGGAAACGACTGCCGTGCACGTTGGCGTGGGTATCAGAGACCTCGGTTCAGAACGTTGTGGGTTCGATTCCTATTTGGGGCTGTTAATATTTATTTCTTGGCGGCCGCGAGGAATGAATCTTGACACTGCCATCTTGGTTGTACGCAGCGGAAACTTCAAAGTAGTCGTCATGGGTTGACAAAGAGTTGACCACTTGTCGGACTAGTTCCGTTTTTATTTATTGTTTATAACCTTTTATTTTTCTCATTCATTTTTACGTTTCATTGTATACCCTTGTAATTTTCCATTTACTTTTTTACTTATGTTAAGTGTTTGTATCTTTTTTAGCCCTGACGAAGCCCTGCAACGCCGGACGAAACGTTTGGCTCAGTTAAAATAGAAATTACTATTTGACTTTTATTTGACCACAGCTGGAATATATTTCATTTATTATTATTACACACAGTCAATCAGCGATCTTACAAAAAATATAATCTTCGTATTATAACTTTTTTATATTTCAATTTTAATTTAAAATTCTTAATCGTCGGCTTTTACTAATGAGTATTTAAAACATTGAGCAATAATAGCCAGGAATTCAAAATAGACTTGGAATATTATTTTTTATATATTTTAATATAAAGGACGTGAAATTGGGAGGGTGCGAAATGGGATTGTTTGAAGAGACACTTTATGAATTATGTAGTCTGTTGGGGTAGCTACTATACTAACGGTATGCCTCGTGGTCAGGAATATAAAGCAACCCTCGCTTGTGGTATTCGTCTTATATCTGTCTTATAAATTCTAACACGCTTTTATTCTTATTTTGACTGCCACATCATTTTCGTATAAACCCAGTGGTATTCCTTCTTTATTATTGATTCCAAAAACCTAGTAAATATACTTGAAATTTAGTTGACAGCACTGATAATAATGATTATGGTTCCAAGATTAACACCAGAGGGGCTTTTAAATTGTATTTGACTGTGCTTCGCACACATATTTTTATTTTTAGTTTCGTATGGTAATACATAATTTATTAATTTTAGCATAGCAAATGAAATGGTGTGTTTTAAAAAGTAAACAATGTTTCTAACTGTGGTTTCACAGTAGAGTATCTTAATAAATTATATTGGTGAATAATGAAACAAATTATTGCTTAACTAATCCCTTGAATAAGCCACGTACTAGTGGAAGCAACCTGACCGTCATTTCTGCACGAGTCGTAAAAATAACTTGATTCTAAGCTTAATAAGTTTTATTAGTAGTTGTTAGGGCTATGAAAAGTGTAGCTAGATTGTTACCACTTAATGATTTATTTTGGGCCTATGTAGTCAGATTTTTTGGTCTATAGTGTCAAATTTTTTTTTTATTTAATCGATATAATTTGGAAGATATTAGCCAATTTTATTGAATAACGAATGAATAAATTAGTGAGTAAAATCTTAGTACATCCGTCATTTTTTCTTTATATCACGGAGAATGTTTATACGAAATGTAATAGCATCGTTTTTTGATTACGCCTGTTTTTCCCACTTAGTCGTCAAATCTTACAAACCTAAAAATAGATTATTTTTTTCACCAAGCAATTTAGTGGTTTTTCTCATGGAGTAGTTGGCTTCTCCCTGTAACAGTTGTTTAGACTTACGCCTACTATTTTGACAAAATTAAAAATTCTCCCGTTGTACCTTTTTGTAAGGTTTTATTAAAGGAGTTTATAGTGTTTTTTCTGCAAAAACAGAACCTTTTTACAAATTCTTCGAATATAAGAATTTGATTCTTTGTTCTATTCATAACGGAGTTGTTTTGAAACTTAATGTGTATGAAGTCTACGTTCTTTAATCCTATGTTTTTGTTATAAAACGTTTGTATATTACTTTTTAAACTCCTTAACCGAGCTTGATGGGAATTATTGAAGTCATTAGTAACAGAAATAAATAACATGTTATAATAAAGTAATTGGAAAATATACGAGATTATATATTAAATTCTAAAGCTTTCAAAAATTCTATCTTAAACTTAATTTTTTAAATAGTAACGATTCGACGTTTCAGCACGATTCATTCAGGTTTTTAAAAATTAATGTGCTTCGTATAAAGTTCACTGATCTTGAGTTCAGCTAGATCGGCTATAGAGATCGGCTAGGGCCGATATGGCCTCATGGATGTAATAATCTATTGAAGATGTAATATAAATGAAATTGAATAGACAATATCAAAGAGCTATGGACATTAACGTTGCATTTGATGTTTGAGAGCAGAAAATAAATTAAACTGGTCGCACAGAATATTCCAGTATTATTATAGATTAGATACAAGCTTTAAAAATGACAACCTTTATTAAACAACAAATAAATCTAATTTTATTTTTTAAAATAAATATTCCATTGTTATCTATGATTATTTTTTTAATCCTTTCAACATTTTTTGATACACTATGGTATAAAATTTAATTATAATTAAAAATTAATATTAGTTCCAGTTTGATTTCCTTTCAATGTAATAACTAGTATTAAATTATAATTACAACTGCAATTTATTAAATTTATACTTTCACGGAATAGATGTTTATCTCGGTACAATATTTATAAAACAAATAAAGCACTGTTATTTTATTATACATTAACAATTACACTGTTATTTTCTTGTGTTCTTGATATCAGTTTAAATATTTATGTATGAATAACATAAATTATAAAATGTTTTTGTGAGGTGTAATAATCATTAAACACTTATTTAAAATATACGACGTTACACAACTTTTTTCATTGTTAACATTTATACCGATGTAAATATAAACGATGTCACAAATTGTAGCTCTTAGTTGCTAAACACGAACCTAACAAAGACACAATAAGAGATGAGAGATAAAGAAAGATTAATTTATAGCGGTAGAGTGGAATAGAATGAAGAAACGCCAAGATTTATGATTGCTTTACACAGGGGCGTCTCGTTGGAAAAATACTTTAATATTCAACCTCTCATTATATAGTCATGTAGACTGTTACTGTAAAAGAATTGAATATGAATTATATGAATGAAACGGCCCCAATATAAGCGTTTTTGTTGGTGTTTTTTTTTTTAAATTTGATATTGTGATAAGGAAAAAACCTAACAGTACAAAAATGATTATAAAAAATTTAACTAACCCGAAGGTTCGATGTCGATGTTACTAACCACCATTTAAAAAAGAAAGGTTAAAATCCTCCCACTCACATCTCAGTGGACCTTGAACGTTTACCTATCGTTTTATTGCAAAGTTGTCTTTTTAGGAATCCGTTCATTATTTAGTCCACGAACGTTACATTCACATGCCGCGATTCTATCTACTCATTTATATTATTTGGGAACTGAATAGCGACGGCACAAGACCGTGTAGATGAAGCGGTTGGAAGAGGCCAAGAACCTGAAAACGGATTGTAGCGCCGTCATGAAAAAAAAAGAATATTAATAGTGTGCATGCTCGAAATCCTGTATTGTGAATTTATAAGGTTATAAATTGTCTGGTTGGACTGTCTTTATGCGGCCTAAACAGTAAAAAAAATTTAATTTTTTCCGAAATCATTCTAACATATTAAGTAATGAATTTTAAAGCAGGGATTAAAAATCGTATTCGTACAGTCGGTGACAGGAGAAACGCGGTGTTTCCAAAATCCGGCGAAAGGGTTAGATAATGGTAAGGTGTTTTGAAATGAGTTTGTGGCAAAGTGGCGAAAAAAAGTATGTTCGAGGATAGGATAGTTGGTACAAGTCATTAATAATTAAGGAAATAAAATATGAAAAAAACATGTAGGCTCATAGACGTATGTTCCCACTTCTAACTGCCGGTGGAGTTTATCTTATTTTTTGTAAGAAAATTGAAATAACTCAGAATTAATAAATAATAATTCTAGTTATCAGATAATAAGTGATCAAATTTCCTGCTTCAAAAATAACATCAAATTTGAATTTTTGTTGAAGATGTTTCGAAAATGAGACATTTAAGTCATGTTCTTACTCATTTTTAATTAAATCTATTTATAGATAGTTTCTTATTGTAATAGACTGGTTTGTCTCTCGTTTGAAAAATTTTTATCTAGTTTTACTCAATATCTTTCAAATTTTACTCAATATCTTGATGAAAGGGCTGTCTCAGCTTTTCCCATTCGAATTCGATGAATCTATTTTGTTTTTCCTTTAGTTATTCATCAACTCGTTTAAAATTTGGTCTTTAACAATTGTTTATTATTGCTAACGATGAGAACTATTTATTTTTTTCTAATAAACAAAATTAATAGTACTTTAGAAGAAGATTTTATAGAAATTCATCATTTAGGCCATAATCAGATTCTTTCAATGAGGACCTAGCTGGTATTAAAGATCATTGGATTCTATATTGACATGCCGGGATTAATGAAAAAAGTTTGACTCGTTTTCGAGAAAATCGAAAAAAAAATGTTAAAAATCGATTCTATTAAGTAAAACTTCCGGTCGGACGTTAAACGTTGCTGTAATATCCTAGATCTATATTCGCCTTAAAAAAGTAATTCGAGTTTCGTCCGATTTTTCATTTTTTGAGGTTGGCTTTTCACTTATAGATATACATTTATTGGGACTTCAAAATGTGTTTCCGTCGAAAAATTGTATTGAAAATTTTGCAGGATCGTAATATTTTCTCTTACTACTAATCCCATATAGGTAAGAGAAAGTTTAAAAAGAAGAAAAAACTTCGGATGGGAATAAAAATATAGAGAGGTGGAGAAAAAGAAAAGCCCTTATCGCAATCCTCTTCGATTTGTTAAAACGTTTTTCACTGAAGTGTACTAGTAAGCTGGTTAGCGGAAGGGACCCCCATCAAGGCGAGGGGATTTTGTTGATTGGATAAAGCAGTTGTGTTAAATTAGTCACTAATAGAGTTTGGGTGCGATTTAAATAAATCCCTGGCCCGGGTCCCGGAGTGGAGAATATCTTGATAGCCAGCTTTTGGGATTTCACTTATCATTTAATGGCCAATTATAAAGTTCCATCTTCTACCTCTCTGTCCGAAAGCGAGTGCTTCGCGGAGCGCAATTTTGAAGGCTGTGGGTCCCGGCTGTCCTGGTGACAAAGAAGTTGTTGCGCCACCTGCCAAGTCATTACTACTCCTGCCTACGACTGAATTCATTCCGGAACAAAGCCCTTCCATGATAAAGCTGAGAAAACTCGCGCGCGCATGTTCAAGAATTAGCAGATAACGATAAAAAATAAAATTACATTCAACCACCATTGCACCCGGGCAATATTATGTAAAGCTTTGTTGAAACGAACCATACTCGTTGTCGATAACCGCATCATAAAACATCAAATGCCATTTCGAGAGGAATATATTTCCGCCCCAACAAATCTCTGTATTATGCATCTATATTTCAGTTCAGTTGTCACAATAAACGTTGTTTCCAACTCTATATATCGTCCTAATAGCAACATATACATTATTTCAATATCGTTTAGTAGATGTATATGACCATACTGATACTGTACATCATTTGAATACAATTTAAATTTAAAACTTAAATATTCAAATATTTTTTTGATATTCCCAGCTTACTTTAAATGATCATTGGAATTTTCATAAAATTTTATTTAATACTAGAAAACTTGTAATGATTCGCTATTGCTAAATTCGAGGTATATACAATAATTAAACACTATTGAAACATTGATATCAATAAATAATCGGATGAACTGATAAAATAGTAACTATAGTTACATAAATGGTAACTGCTTAGTTGATAATTTTTTTTCATGAAAATAAATGAAAAATAAATATTTCATTTCTGGCGTTTTAATGAATTAATATAATAGCATCTTACAGCAACTAGAAAAATTAATTGCTATCTTTTTGTATCTGTCATGTTAGTAGACGTTCATTGAGCAAGACTGAGAGTTGAAGTAAACCTTACTGACCTTGTTCATTACTGTAATAACTTTCGCAAATGAATGGAGTGTTATTTCCGCCATTTGCTTCCTCCATTTAAGCCACGCGGTATTCTCATTGTGAGATGGCAACACTGCGTGGGCAACACTGAGATGGAGAGCGAGGGAAGGTTTTTTGTTGTTGTTTGTCGAGAACAGTGTTAATAAAAGTGAGAGTGCCTATAATTAATTATCTTAGTTCGCTGAAAGTTATATTAGTTGTAATTTGACTTCTGAGTTGTGAGGGACTCTTTCTGTTAATATTGAGATTATTCTGTAACCATTAATGTAAGTGTTTAAGATAATATAATAGTGAGGTTTTGTTTATTCTTCATCTCTCTTATTTCTCCTTTTTTTGTAAAAAAAAGACTATAGCCCCTACACTCATCATGTCGGTTTGCCATCCAATATCCTAGTAACTATACCATCTGTTGTTACTCAGCATCGATAGATTCATCAGTTCACATATAGATGTTATGAAATCGCAAATTACCTATTTGAAAGTTTATTCTGTTGGTACCTGAGTCTTTCACCATTCTGGTGATGGCGTTAGTACCTCTATACAAACACGATATGATTGCTCGTTAGGAAACCGTTCTGCAACTTCTAAAATGATCAGGACTGGACTCAGTTTCTGTGGTGTTTATAACCTGAATAAAGCTGATTGAATGTGTACATCGCTGTTTCTGTCCTCCATTAAACAGGAGTGTTTAAATTTGTGGCAAAATTTTGTAATTTTTTATGAAGCAATCAATTTGTGGCTGCCAGACATCGGTAACTATGAGGGTGAAAAGTGAACCCTCGATTGTCAACATGACCAATATTACCTTCCCCTAATTAGTTTCCTAATGCTAAACCTAATTGTTCAGTGTGAGTTTAAAACTATTCAACTAGCTCCTTAGCTCTTATCACAAAAATTCTCTTGCTCTTCCCCAAAAATATTTTTTTTTTTTTTTTGTGAATTTTAAAAGTGTTCTATATCTTCTTGATGTTCTTATACTGATATATTCCCCATTCAGACGTTTAATAACATCTAATTTAAAAAAAAAAAATGGTGCATTTTGGAATAAATACGTGTACAACAAAAAAATATATACAACACACTATAAAATCTTAAAAAGGAGCGTAGTAAAAAATAAATTAAATTAATCGTTGAGCTAGTGAGGTGGACCCTAAAGGAACTCAAACTATTTTTAAAATTTTTTCAATTAAAAATTAACCATTATTTTATAAATTAAATTTGCATAAGACTCAAAAGACAAGAAACTGCTCGTAGATTCCGACTATTGCAACATTTACTAGACAAACGGTCTAAATTGCCAATCCATTACAAAAGACTGATCTACATG
>NW_027108721.1:640133-643591 GCF_000696795.3 Halyomorpha halys | reverse complement strand
AATAAATAAATTATTAAAAAAAAAAAAAAAAAAAAAAAAAAATTTGCATAATTACAAACTTAAAATCTACCATTATTTTATGAAATTAAATTAACCATAACACTTTATTTAATCTTTTCATAATTGGACATATATAACTGAAGTGCATAGAAATTTAGGAAAAATTAATATATTGTTACCTTTATGTAACAAAACAGGAAATTCAGATAAAACCAAACATATATTGTTGATATTGGAAATATTTAATAATTTAGGTTCATATGACTGGAAGATTCCTTTCAATTATTAAGGTATAGTGAGAACAATTTTCTTTCTTTAAATATTTGTATCAATAATCTTGCACATTATCAATGTTGCCTTCTAACCAAAATATTGTTACTATATGGTCTCCCCCTACTTGTCAAAAATAAAATTCTAATTTGTAAATGTTGTTGTCTGACACGTTAAAAAGGTATAATACAAATTTTTTTAAAACAAGGAGAGTCCATATTTGTCTCCATTGTTATATGAAATCTTATGAAAAAGTTTTTAGTGTACATTTTTAAAGTATTGGACAAAAATGTTTACCATAATAATTTCTAAACCATTTATTTCAGACTAGTAGGGAGAGATCCTGTTGTAACAAAATAATTTGGTGATAATTTATGAAAAATGATATATTTTTAATATAAAGAAGCAAGATTCTCACTACGCTTTAAAAATTATAAACCAGTATGTACTGTTTTATTGTATTACACCTTATTCTTCATAATATAATCTAGCTTTAAGAATTCTGTTGTGAAAACTCAACTTTTTCTCACGGAATTGTAAGCGGGAGCAAAGTGAGGTCCTTAAAACTAGTGAAAATTTCCTTTACTCTCAGTAATTTAGCCCTTTGTCGTCAGTTTGATCTGAGAATATCTCCACGTCATTTTCTTATTTTTCTGATATTGTTATTAAGGACTTTAGATGTTTTATTTGCTCTAAAGGAACAATAAATTATTTTTTAAAAGTCTTTTGTAGTCTTCAATACTATAACTAAAGTGTGTATATATATCCTGTTCTAAGTGCAGTTTACATATGCCGAGTCTTCATCATCGCCGAATCGGCCTCGATTGCACAGTGTACTTTTTTTTTCTTGTCTAAATCCCTCAATACTGCAAGATACTCATGACTGCCTGAATTGATGTAATGAATACAGTATTTGATGGTACCGCATTGTAAATAAACTGTAATTTTAGTTGTAAATTAACAAGATTGACATTAAATAATTATTAATTCACTAGTTCGTATTACTGCAAAAAATATTCTTATTTTTATGCTATATCTATATTTACCAATTTTAGAAATATCGAGCGATCAGGAATCGTATAAAGTAAACTTCGTGTCAGACGAAGTTACGCTTGATATATCGGAGAAAAAGTATATCATGATGTCTATCTGACTTGAGATCCAATAATGAATCAAGTTGGGAACGATGAAAGTTGAAATACAGTTTGGGAAGCCTTACTTCCCATTTGGAAAATCGAAGACCTGGATATGTCATTGTTAAGGTTGAAGTTTACTCAAGTTTTTGTTTGTTTTTTCTTGACTTCCGTCATCCTCAGAGGTTAGGCGTTGTTATTTCAAGACAAGTTCTAACTTTCCCGTATATTTATCAGAATTTTGTGTTTGTATAAGATATTATTTTCAATCTTCGGGAATCGTCTGCACTTGCTTCTTTATAATAGACTTTACAAGAAACATAAACTTGGTCCTTTATTCGGCTAAGTTAGTTCATGCAACTAGTATTATGTTACAACACGACTTCATGAATGTTTATAGAAACGTTCAAGAACTCGTGCTGCTTAATAAATAGTACATGGGGTAAATATTTTATTTTATTTTATTTTTTTTTTATGAAAAATCAGCATTTGTATGTTTACAACGAATATATGTCGTTGATAACTAACGAATGCTTATTTTCATATTTATTACCTTAGTAATTAACCATTTGTTTATTATCTATTATCATTAAGAAATTTTCAGTTGTTTTGTCTTGTTTTCTATTTTGTTAATTATGTTAAAATAAAAATAAGTTGTTACCTGTACTTTTTTGACAGTGAATATTTCTGCCAAATAATTTTTTTATAGGTATGTTTAGTTAGTTGTATTTTAAATAGTATTCTTTTATTATCTTTGTATATTTGGAACTTACACTCTTTTTTTTTTCTTCTGTTGCTCATATTATAGTTCCTTTTTTTTTTTTTCTTCTTCTTCTCTTTTATATCTTACAAAAGAGAGTAAAAAAAAAGTGTACATTATACTAAGATGTTTCTATTTATCATTTAGTTTATTTTTTTGTTGTTTTTCTTATTTCATACCTTACCTTTTTGTTAGTTATTTTACAAACTAACCCAACTTCCCCTGTGTGTCTCAAGGCTATAAAATAGGAAAATAAATAAATTAATCAGTATTGAAAAGTATGCAGTACTACAGAATTTTATTTCAATGTAGTCTATAGTGAAAGGTGAAATATTTTAACTTGATTCATGAGTGGGTTCTGAGATCATTGAGTGGGACCATGAACTAGTTACGTAAAAAAAAATTTGCCTTTAAAAGTGATTTTTTTTGTTCGTCAAATGTTGCTTGGCAACTTGTAGGAAACTGGTTTATTTAGTTAGGAAATCAAGTTATTTCTTAGAAGTCGCCTAGAATAACTATCAGTATTGTAAGGTTATAAATATTTCACGTCTTCATCACCAGTTTCTGAACAGGTCATTTCTGGATGTTGTGGACAAGTGACGCTCAAGTCCGAAGAAATCAACAATTTATTCTTAAAAAAGATATAAATTCATGTGTTATTATTGATATATTTCATCTCAACCATATTTAATAGGATTTCTGTATCATGTTTTGATTATAATTTTGAGAATTCATTCAAGATTTTTGATAGAATGATGCATTTTTTTTAATGTTATAATATTTGTTTTCGGACTTTCTAGGTATCATAGTTATAATTTGTTGTCATAGTGTAAAGTGGTCATATTAAGACTATTTACTAAATTTGATTTATTAAATTGTTGGACCTACTAAATGTACATACTACAAGATATTTATCTTTAATTATTTTTTTTTTATGAATTTTACTATATTTGTCTGTTACATTAGTACTAATAATATTTCGTGAGTTTCAAATAATTAACTTGTCTGGAATTTGACTGTTATATATTTTCTGAAGGGTTTATAAATAGATATGTTTTATAAATATCAGTCTTATCAGACATTTTTATTCTTTATTAACTATATTATCTTTGCATTGCTTTCGTGTAGCTGAAATATAATACTAGTTGGGTTATATATGACTCATATTATATGCGCTATATTAGTATTGACCATGTTATATACCCTAATGCTTCCAAAATAATTATTTATATATTAGGATTAGGGTCTGCCTTGAAGTTAGTATAAGACTGAATTTTGAAATAATGGTACAGCTG
>NW_027108721.1:632323-640071 GCF_000696795.3 Halyomorpha halys | reverse complement strand
TATATAGAGAGAGAGAGAGAGAGAGAGAGAGAGAGAATTGATTAGTTTATAATAAATTGGGTATGGCAAATTATTTTCTAAAAAGGCTAATACCTTTATTGTATTCGATCCTGCTTTTTTTTTTTTTTTTAAATCCTTGTTCACGTTGTATAATGGATTGTTTTCAATGAAGCTTTTTAAAGATTTAGAGTTTAAGTAGCAATATTTTTTTTAAGTCGTGGCTGATATATTTTTCATCTTTGTTCATTATATATTGATAACATGGATAAGGTTAATCCATTTTAAGCAGCTTCTAGACCTCTTATCTAGCACTTCAAATCATTATCCTAGATATAATCCATCTCCGTAAAGTATTTTATAGTTGTAGAAAATACTTATCATCATTTAAAGACAATTTCTTTTTTCGACTATTAAGGTTCCATAGCAACTCTGCTCTTTTATTATTCTTTCTCTTAACCTCCTTCTCTCCCCTCCAATATGTTTAAGAATAATAAAAAAAACATTGGAGGATCAGTTAGAAGAGAAATAGACTGATGAAACTTCTCTGATGAATTCATTGATGTTTCTGCAAGATTAAATTTTATTTTCATTAAAATTTAAATTATGGTAAATAATTTAATTAAAATAAATAATGTTTACGTGTTTTTATTTTCTTCGCTTCCCCTAGTGACACCGAAACGTCTAATAAATAGGTCAAAAGCTATTGTGTTTTTATTGTCACTTGAAGGCAGAAAAGTGAAAAAAACTATTGATAGAAAATTCATAATGGGTGGGCAAAATGAGGTGTTATCTGTAAGATCAACTAATTAAAATCTTAGGTCTTCATTAGAATTGTTTTGATCGTTAAAGATGTACGCTAATTAACAAATAAAAATTGTTTTTATTAATTTTTTTTATTAGTGCACACCTTCACTAGTGTCAGTGGTTTCTAACCACAGGTCCTTCAATCCTTGGGATGGGGTGCAGACCAGTTCGGCAAAAAATATTTTTGTGACAATTTATTTTTAGAACTGTCTTATCATTTAACTTTACTGATAATTATGTCTAGGTGACTCTTATTGTGTTTTAGGCAACTTAATTTTCAAATATTTTCGGAGTTCTCCCTTTGTCCTAAGTCGAGAGCCTCATGGTTCGTTTTCCGGCTTAGTGGTCTGCAGACTTCTGTGGGTTTGGAACCACTGGTCAATCACAACGACCTCTTGAAGACCTGCTGTGTGAGTTGAAACGTTGGCCATTAATAAATAGTAGAAAACTATTTTTTTTTTGTACGCAATCCTGACCTACTAAAATGAATAATGATTAGAGATGTTGTTGCGTATGTTAATTTGAATAATAGGTTGGGTATCTGAGAACAGAATGTACAAATTTGCATAGAATAAATTTGTTATTGCAACAAACCCGAATTTCTGTTATAGAGTTCGGAAATGTCAAATCATCTGTGTTAGTTTATTCTAAATCGCTGTTTATTCACTAAAAATACAATATCTATTGCTGATTTTCAATTGCTAACAACTTTCCTCTCAGTTTTCTTATTTAAGGTTGTTTATTAAACAATAAAAACACGGAGGTTAATCCTATTATTCCAGTTGTCCTACTATTATAGTCTGGTTTTATTAATAATTTTATTAATAATTATAATTACATCGAAGTGTCTTAACAAATTTATTAGGTTTGATAATAATTGTAGATTCCTTCTAGCCAGCTTACAGCAAATGTTTCTAGCTTTGACATCTTTCAGTTCTTGGATGAACACAAATACTTTTGCACAGCCTTTATAGCAGTATTTTTTGCAATTAGGTACTTCACAAGTGCGATAAGGAATATAACACGTAACAAATGATTGCTTAAATAACAAAGAAAACTAAAAAACAAAATAAATTGAAATCATACTCGCACTGAGTAGATAAGTCTAGAGCTTATATTTATGCCGAAATGATGTCATGTCTAAACAATAGTTAGCTTATTTCCGCGGTAAAAAATGAGTGGTTTAAGACATTTTCTAAGAAACCGTATTGTTTACTTTGGTGGTTGATAAATTAAAAAATAACCGAAATTATAATGAAAAAACTATGATATAGATAAATACAGTATAGGAATTTATTCATTCCGGATTGGTACTTTACTGAGCGTGAGCCTCTAGAGGACTAGAGGATCGTTTCGCCCTGCCAAGCGTGAACTGTTATTCCCTCTTGCTTTACTGCTTATCCTTCCTCGAGCCTAACCTCTTCACTGCCATCGAGAGGGGGAGCTCTATTGAAACAGAAATCAATTTTTCTCCTCGAAGGACGAATTTGTCTCCTGCTCTGAGTTACGTCTTAGGTTCCGAGTCAATTCAACTTCTCAGTGGCTGCTCAGGTGTGTCTCTGATAGAATTCTTAGCAGATTTTCCATTATCTCCGTTTTCCACGGTATTGCCTTTGAAGATTTCCGATTTTCCCTTCATTCCTGAACGAGTTCTGTAAACGTGAATAGTTTCACTATTGGATATTTATTTTAGTTTATCTCGGGCTAGATGTTTTCGTACAGAAATTGTAAATGTTAAGATATCATTTGGTGGAATTTAGTTTTTAGTCAATAATTTACTGAAGCTTCTGAAATGTATGGCTCTCAAAAATTCCTTTATTTGTTTTATTTGAATACTTCTATCTTGGAGGAAAAAGGAATTATGCCAAAACTGCAGTTTGAGGTACAGTTTGTGCCGCATATGGCATACGTTGGGGTACCACGGCACCGCGGCACCACTTATTAGCCCAAGAGAATAAAAAAGGCAGTTATTTCATCCCAATTATTTATTACTTTAATGAAAACTATGTATAATTATTAGTCACAATTGATGAGTCTGTAAGTATAGGTTGTAGGAATAAAAAATGACGGCTGCTTTCAAAACATTTAAAATTTTTTTTTTAAGTGCTCTATATCTTAAAAACAACCTAAGAAAATATCATTTAAATTAGAGTAATTTTGCTAAAATATGAGCCCTAATGGACATATTTACGTTCAAAAGTTCACGAGATATAGCTTTTTTAATTGCAACATTTCATTTTTTAAAAAAAAAGCACTAAAAAATCAGTTAGTGAAATTATTTTGACAAATCTATGTCTCAAAAACTATTCGACGACAGATGCCTAGTGCGCTCAAATTAAAGCTAGTTTAATGTACTGTAAAGTAGTTTATGGTGTTTATCTTTGTAGGAGTTGTAGTTTTCATAATATTCAACAAAATTAATTCACAAAATGTTGGTTTATAGTTGTTCGGACAAAAATTTTGATTTTAGAGAAAGTATTTCTCAGGAACCATTAGACGTACAGATGTCTGGCAGAACTCAAGTTAAAGCTAGTTTAATGTATTATAAAGTAGTTTCTGAAGTTCATCTTCGTAGTAGTAGAAGTTTTATGATGTTTTCATAAATAAATTCACAAAATGTTAATTTCTAGTTGTTCGGATCAAATTTTATGAAATGTTTGAATTTAAAAAGTCAATATCTCACGTTTTAGCAAATTTACACTACTTTAAATGATGTCCTAGATTTTCTTGTGTTGTCGGTAGTTTTAAAGATATTGAGCTGCGAATGAAAAATGATTATTTCTTAACGTTTTGAAACAGCCGGTTTTTTACTTATACTTTGCCTACTCATCAATTTTGACTATTAATTATACATAGTTTTCATTAAAGTAATAAGAAATTGGCTGAAATAACTGCCTTTTTTCACCCCGTCTGTACTTTAGGGACAACCAACACATCACTCTAAGATATGTGTCATGTCTTGCCGTGTTATTGGTTATTTTTAGTATGCCGGTGTAAGATGTTCTGGCTTTAGTCTGTATCAGTGTGATCCTGTGTTTTTTATGTCTTTATGACTTGTTAGTTATTTTGCCTGGTATTTTAGAGACTGCAGGTTTTATTTTTGATGTTTTCAGATTACAATTATATTTATTTTCGTTTTAAAGCATGATACACATTTATATGAATAATACTCCATTTTATTTTTCATGTTTATATTGCATTGCTCCTTAGTACTTCGAAACTAGAGATCGGGGCTTTAATGCTGTATAAACCCATGCGGTATAAAGTGCATTAAATGTATTGAAATATGCAATATTGATATCCGAATGAGCAATTATTTTTTAAAATATTATTTTACGACTACAAGAAAAGTAAAATAAAAATAATATTTTTTCTAAAATAGCAAATAATATAAATTGCAGATCACATAGTGTATTAATTAATTAAGAAATAAAAAAATACAAGCCAGTAGAATGTTGCAATTCCACAAACTGGAGAAGGCTTGTCCTAAATTAAATGTTAGTGACTTAAACTCATTTATTTTATTTTCCATTCTTTCCACTAAGTAACAACATCTATACTACGATGATGTTCTAGTCTGTTTAAGAGAGTTGTTTAAAGAGATTTCTTATTGAAAAAATAAATTGTACTCCAGATGTGATTTGTTGAATGTTAGTCAACTACAAGTCCTTGTAAGATGGTACATTTCCAAAAACCTGTATTTTCTTTATTGATTCCAATTCAACGCCGATTGAATGTTGTCTAAATATATATCCAACATTTTATTCCGAGATCTCAATTTTAGACTCTCATTAATTCAGAATATTTTTTCAGTTTATAAGTCAGTTATTTATTTTATTAATCCTACGAATCTAGGTTTTTCATTTTGTTTATTGATTTGTGTTTCGTTTCTTTCATTCTTCGATTAAATATTTATTATTATTCTTTCTTAGATGTATTATTTTGATTTTTTTTTTTTTTTTGGTGATTTGTTTTTAAGATTTAAGTTATTCAATAGCATTGTAAATCGTTGGGATTAGGGGTAGCTCAAGAGTAAGGCAATGTACTACTAACTCCAAGGACCCGGATCCGATAATTATTATCGGCTGAGGCAGATAATTATTATCTGTTACCTTTAGCCGTAGAGTAAGCCTTGTGTGTTCGGTAGCCCTCCGGGACACACCTAGCCTCATAAAATGAGTATCCTTAATTGGGTAAAAATCTGTTGATCGAGCGTGATTCTAATCAAATCACTTCCTTGCACAACCGTTGGTCTAGTAACAGAACTTCCTTACAAAGTAGTGCACCTCGCACCGCAGTAACGGTACAGATTAAATTTTAATTCAATTGTAAATCTAGTTGTTATAGTTAGTATAAAGACTAGCTGAACTAATAATAAACAAATCTTTATTATAAAACTCAATAAATAAACTAATTCCGTTACCTCAATTCAAAATCATTCATCTGTTTATGTGTTGTAAGCTATTTCTTCTTCAAACCCCAATCGCCACGACAAGTGTTAAGCGATGCCTGTAATTTACGGCGGTTGCAGGTTGGTCATGGGCTATTTACAAGGTCTGCAAACAACAGTTTGATTAATCCCCTTTGTTACACAAGTTCCCTAGGAATTAATTTCCCTTATCTAGTTGGACTACGACGTTTTATCATACCTGCCTTACTTACACTAAGCAGTTCTCTCGGACTTAAAGCTCGCTACAGGGAGATTACTTTTAAGCCCATTCTGGCAGCTAATGCTTGTTTGTACTCCACTCAAATAAACTTAAAGAGCCAAAAAAAAGTTTGTCT
Source organism: Halyomorpha halys (assembly GCF_000696795.3). NCBI lineage: Eukaryota > Metazoa > Arthropoda > Insecta > Hemiptera > Pentatomidae > Halyomorpha > Halyomorpha halys. Next base: position 634,482 of record NW_027108721.1, on the reverse strand, counting down.
AGTCCTGTTTACATGCTCCTTGCTGAATTATTCAGTTTAATGGTATTTGTAAAATATCATTCGTTACCAGTCATTTATTTTAGTTTAAGAGTTTTTATTAGGTGTCCAAAAAAATTATATACATTAAGTGAGAAAAATAATCTATGCGGTGCCCTCATCTAAAATTCGAATTTTAGGACCTTTCAAGGTGAAAATAATAAATATCAACTTTGTGCCTGCAAAAATTATAACATTCTAACTAAAGATAACGAAGACGTGTTCATTTGGATGCGATCGGACGGTTTCGGCTTCTTCCGATTTGAACACTCGTCTTTATTTTTTTTTCTACTTTACTTATTTATCAAATTCTTTATATATCGAAGTTTAAGTTGCACTTCGATTTCATTGAAAAAATTTCTTCAACATCCTCTGCGTACACTTGTTCTAAATATGTAACTTTAGTTTCGTACGGTATTTTATTTTTAATGTGGACAGTTCACTCACTCAGGAGACCTCAATACGTCTATTTCGGTCGATTATTTTGAATTATTACGACATTACAATACTCAGGGACAATACTTCCTCTTAATATATTATGTCGGTTAGTAAAATTAAAAAGTATTTCAAGGCCCACTCAGAAAATAACTTTTTTTTTTGTTTTGCAAGATACAACTGTGGTTGTTGATCTTACGTGATGAGCATCTATTAATTAATGAAAATATTCTACTACTGCTTGTGCATCATCCCGCTATGCTTTACTACCTGCATACGAATTGAATTTGAACGAATTGAAATTCCGTTATTTTGAAGGAATGGGATGACTTTAAAAATTATGTCTTTGTACAAGCATGATATGCAGGTACCAGTATGCATTTCTTATGAATGGCCTTTATCTGCTATTAAATTATTTTGTTCATATATTGCTTTGAAATGAATAATTTTCTTATTCAGTATTGTTTATAAACTTGAATAGATTAATTTACTGTTAGTGATTTTATTAATATAAATTTGTGTTTACTTCTGTATAAAATAAAATAGTTCGTTATCATGTTAAATGCTCTTAAATAATCATATATTGTTCGTTATCATGTTAAATGCTCTTAAATAATCATATATTGTTCGTTATCATGTTAAATGCTTTGTTGTCTAGAGCAGTGATTTAAAAAAAAAAATCATATTTATATCTAAGCATTATCAGAAAAATAAACTATTGCTAAAGTTCTCTACTATAACAAAATATTTATTATCTTTTGTCAACAATTTTGGGATCTACGGTGAATTTCGTTAAAGATAGCAAACAATTTATAAAAGAGTAACCCTTTGTTAGGTGATGGATTTTGCTAAACCAGACGAGTTAAAATGAATAATTTTTCGGAAATAATCAGAATTTTCGGTAGGGGATTTAAAAAAGTTCATCAGCATCCCAACGGGCAAATTTTGCGAAAATCACAGCTCAAAAAAACACTTAATTCATACTTCTTAGTATTATTTTTCGATTCCTTTTACGTTTGTACTGTATTTTTCTCCTAATGTTTGTTAAATGTGGCAGTTTAGCAACCACAGTTTAGGGTTTGACTTTTATTGTTAGTCCAACAATTTTACTTTTTATTATTTTTTTTAATTTCTGTTTTTATTTTTAATTACCTATATATAAAATGAATATATAGTTAGAATTGGAGTTTTCGTCGGAAATACATGTTTTGAGGTCTCATGAGTCAAAAAATGCTAGTTTTGCAAAATGGTTTTGTGTGTCTGTTTGTGCCTTGCTAAAAAACGAAAAATCGTAAAAAACTGAAATTACAATTTAACGTGGGTATACACCCAGGATGTACAGCTATATACATACCTGGGATGTGATTTTATTCGCTAAAATCGACTTACCAGAAGAGCCATTTCATAGGTTCGGTTTTTCTAGCCGTTCTAAAATGGCTCAAACGATTTTTATTAAAATCGGTAAATCAATGAGCAATTAACTAGTCTCTAATATCAAGTAGTTGTTATCTTAATTGAAATAAACTAAAGGGGCTTAAATAATGCTGAATCATCAAAAAATCTTTATGTAAAGTACCTTTTATTTTGTTTATTTGAAAACGGTTACCAGTTCTTATTATCATCAATAATATAAAATGTATAAATACAAAATATTAAAGAATTTTATGTATAACTTAAGAAGAGAAAAG
>NW_027108721.1:606327-632273 GCF_000696795.3 Halyomorpha halys | reverse complement strand
TAAATAATTGACTACTTAATTCCAAATATGAAGAAGATGGCCAAGGTTGCAATCGAAAAGAATAAAAATAGTTAACAGCTATTTATTTTCCGACGTTTCGCTCACTTAAACGTTCAAAACTTTTTAGAAATATGTAATGCTTATTGTCTTTTTTGGCAGCTCTAACTAATTACATTTATAGGAAATTTTCATATTTTTAATTTAGAATCTCTTTTTTTATTTAGTAATATATTTTTATAGAGCTTTAGAGTAGATTAATTTGAATCCGTATTTTTTTCCACCAAAAAAAAACTTCAATTTGGGAAATAAATACTGAAAACACAAAACTTTATTTTTATCCCATACAGTTGAGAATCAGACTATATGGGTCATATGGACTTTTATAGTCCATTATAGTATCTGCTCCCACAGTATGAGACATGATAATATGACGCATTTATGGGGCACCCTTTATAATGGATGATAAAAATATTAAAATAACGGGAAAAACTTTATTAAAAACACCCAACAAGTACTGCTCAACTTCATTGGGTTGCTTACTACACAGCATACTTATTCTAGTCTAATCGGACAATTTTTTTTTTAACTTATAATACATCGGCATAACAAGTAAACTATATCGCACTAGTATTTCTAAAGTGACACAACTCAAAAATCGGTGTTTTTGAGTTATGACTATGAAAGAAATTGGTAAATATATCTTTATGAATCATCAACCTAGCTTCAGAGCTTGTCCGCCAGAGGGCACTTGTGTCACTCTTGCTGCCTTAATGCTATTCCCCCTCCATAGGCAAGAGTGTCACATTGTCAGTTGTCTTGAATTTTGAGTTGTCACTTTAGAAATACCAGTGCGATATATAAAAATATATATAATAATAGTATATGATGTTTTTGTTTCATTGCTTTGGTCTTTTATCTTTTTTTTCTTTTTGATAATTTTTTTTATCTACTTTCTGTACTTTAAATTTTTTTTGTTAATCCCTACTTTTTTTTGTTTCTTCCCCCTCTACTCTTTTTCCTTCCCCCCCTTTCGTACTCTAACTTTTAACCCAATGTGACTTTAAAAGAATAATTGATACAAATGAATAATCAAAGTGGTGATAGATATATAAGTATGCGTACAAAAAATAAATAAATAACAAATATATATAAAAATTAACAAATATATGTGAAAATAAACATATAATAAATAAACCTCTATGAAGAATAGAAAGAAATTACAGCGTAATCGAAACTTCTAATATATATTTTAAACATATTAAATAGATTCTTTCACAAGTCAGATAAAAATATGTCATCACTGAAATTAAAGAGTATTTTATAATGCGTAAACATAAAAAGATAATCTCTAATAATAATTAATAATAATATTAAATTCTCTGGACATATCGTATTTAAATTTTAATTATTGCGATTTGGGAGCAGTATATTTGCACATTCCGCAATAAAGGTGAAATCGTTAGCGATACCAGAAGGATTAATTTAGAGGTTTTTAATTGCAGTCGCCCGCTGTTCTTATTATTGCACACATTTAATGCAATAACATAACTACCTGAGAATGTAATTCTAATTACTGGTAGTGATATTCCAACTTCAATTTTATTGCCACGAATTTAATTATTCCCTCTTCGGGAACAGTTTTGTTTTATTCGTGTAAATATTTAGTAGAGGTTTATCATTTTAATCAAGCAAACGAACCTAGGGTAATATCAATATTACCAAATGATGTTTGTTCTAGTAAAGTTTATGTCTGTTTGCTCTGCTTGCGCTGTTTGGATCTGTTTTGTGGTTATTAAAATTTATCCTTCTCGGAACCTGTAAAATCACCTCCGTTTATTTGTAGAGACTGTCGATAGACTCATTTTATTTTGAATTTAATAAATGTAGTACATAATTATTATTTTAAGGGTATTGATTTTTTTAATAAAATAAAAACAGTTGAGATTAAATATTTAAACTTTTTTTTGTTATTTTCATATATAAGTTTAATCGAATAATTAGAATTTTCTTTTTATGTTTACGCATTCTAAAATACTCTGTAATTTCAGTGATGACATATTTTTACTTGACTTGTGAAAGAATCTATTTAATATGTTTAAAATATATATTTGAAGCTGTAATCGAAACTATGTGTCATATAGACCTCTTAAGGTTAGTATAAGTATTTGCTCTTACAATATGACCAATCGTTTTTTGGACACCCTGTAATTGTTCACACGTTTTTTCTTTTTTGAATTATAATTTTGTAAAAATAAAGACAATTTTTTTTAATCAATGTTCTTAAATAAAAGTGTAAAATCAACGTTTATAAATTTTCGATGAGTGAAAATATAATATGAAACTGTATTAATTTTTAAAATCGAATAGGGTTTTGTATTTTTAGACTTAAAGTTAGATTTTATTATGTTTTCCTCAGTTGCAAGAAATGCCTTTATGGAGATTTCAAGCCTCCTATTTCGTCTTTAGGCGAGGGCCCTCGTGGAAAAAATAGGTCGTATAATATCTTCTGTCGTATTTCACTTGGAGTGCTTGAAACTAGGGTAAGTGGATTCTAGTATTAGAACTGAATTTATATTATATTTACATTTTTGATATTGGATTCGTCAGAGGTATCAAAATATTTAATTCTTATGCCCTTTTAACAAAAACCTATTTATTGTTTTAATTAAAATATACAATACATGTTGATTTTAATTTATAGTGACTAAAATGGTTTATATTGAGCGTACCCATTGAAGTAGTTAGTAGGAGGGTCGAACGAGTATATTTACGTTTATAATAAACATATAAGACTTTAATTAATTTCTTGTATTTCTTGATTCGAAATACACCCGGAAATTTCTTTTTGATAACACAATTACTCTAACTTAATTTGGGCGGTATATCTTTTATTTTTAAAAATGCTTTAATTTATTTAATAGACCAAGGGTAATTTTCCTAATACCCACTTTTTTTTTGTATCCCATGAGAGGAATCAAAAAATATGTAAAAAATTTTATTAACAAAAAAATATCTGGAAATAGGTTACGACATAGTATTTTTTTAACATATTTTTATCTTATTTTAATGTTTTTTTTCAAATTGGGTCTGTGACTCTTTGTAATTATATTTTTTGTTGAATACACTATCAGAAATTACATACAGTACTGAAGTGAGATATGTGATTTATGTTGGAGCAAGTGTTAACTTTCTGCTTTGGAACCAGGTCACCTCAAATGTCTATACATGGTATAATAGTCGTGCCTAGATTCAGGTCCTTAATATGTTGGGAAATGAAGTCCCTTACTTTCCCATATATTTTTGGTTCCGAATCCTTAACACCATTCGGTTCACTTCCATATTGTAGGTCTACAAAGTGGCTTATCAGCTATTTTTTGGGGGGGAGGGGTTTGGTTGAATTTAACCTGGTATTCCGTTAAAATTACTCTCCCCAAAAGACCAAACAGAATGTGTGACATCAGTAATTAAATATACAAAATGATCAATTAATTAAATTACGAATTAGCATTCGCCTTATATCTGCATGATTGTAAACACATTATTCTCAGAAAGTTGGAGAATTGATTCTTTGGTTTTAGATCAACGATATAAGTCTTATAGTAGTTAATTACGGCAATTATATGATTACTCACATATTTACCTAATGATTGCCTCTGTATGACGAATAAGTTGTAATTTAATGTGAGGAACTAACTAAGAACATTCGTATTTCCATTAAAAAATATTTTGAGAATAAATTAAATAGAAAATATGATAATAGTTATTATAGGTACTTATTTTGTAATGAAATAATTATAATATTTTTTATTTATTCTGGGACGATTTCCTTTAGAATAATATTGTAAGCATTGAAAATGAGCTTTGTGTCTATGAGTAAAGTACAGAAATTAAAAAAAATAAAAATAATAATATATCTTTAATAGTAATGCATTGTGAAAAAACAGATCTAAAAACAGGTCAATAATAATTTAAAAAAAGAAAAAGCAACTAATATTTAAATGTTCGCTCTCACTCAGTCTCTATTAGTCTTCAATACCAGTAATGCGGCTAGGTGAGAAGCACTAGGATCTCTTGGAGTCGGGCTTTGCCTTCCTCATGGAGGAGCAAAGCTTGGTTTGGAGCTACCAAGACTGATTGTAAATATTGTATGTATACTTACATTTAATTTTCTTTATATTATTTTGTTCTTAAATAATCAGTTTTATTTCATTATATTAATTTTTATTTTGTTTATACATATCGTAATTGTATTTTATTTCTTTATTAACTTCATTTTATTATAATACTATCATTATTTAATTTCATTCTTCCTTTTCAATATATATTGTCTGAATGAATACTAAGACCATTAATATTTATTGCCTTTAACTGTGCCAGATTATATAATTACTCTTCCAAAACAAAATTTAATTTTTTTTATATAAGTACAACGTTTCAATGAAATATTATGAACATTCAATGTGTTTGATACTAAATTTTAAAAAATAAATAAAATCATCCCATAAATCATAGGTAACTAATTTATAATAAAATAAGATAATGATTATTAACAAAAGGATCAAACAATGTATTATATTTGCAGATTCTAAATGAATAATATGAGCATACAAACCCACCCTATACGTTTATTCATTTCCGTTACTGGTCATTCTTATAGATTTTTTATTAGTAGATCTACTATTCATACGTATGTAAAAAAACATTCAATAGCGGAATATTTGCGTTCCAATATTCCCTAACAAAAGAATCGTATCGAGCAGAAGTCGAGGGACTAAGAATGTCAACTAGGTTTTTTCCTCGTTTCTTAAGAGGAAGGAAGAATATAAGAAGAGATGATAAAGGGAGAACAGAGAGGAAAACATCAACATATATCATCGTGTGCCTTTCACTTTATTGGCTTGCTCCCAGACAATTTGTTGAGTGGTTCCGAGAGACGAGGTATCATTGCTTTAAAAGAGCCACCAGATAAGGTGGGATTGACGTAGCTCCAGTTACGGGTTAGGAACAAAAGCTAAAATAGGAGGAATTATGTCGGGGAATGAGATGAGATACGGTTGGGAAGGCTGGCAGGTGGCCATGCACCTTCCAGGCCACTTCACGCTAAACTCTCTACTTGACTTTGGATTGTTAGTTCTTGTATTGTTTGTTCCTTTTCCCTTCGATATTCTGATCGCTGTTGCTGAAGGGAAATTTACTGCAACCCTCTTTTCTTGAATTGAAAACAGTCTTTCCTTTTACCCAATTAAGGGTACCCAATTTATGTGGCTGGTTGGACCACAGGAAGGTTCCAGAACCCATAGGGTTGACTCTTGGCTACAGTTTAACAGAAAACAATTTTCTGCCCAGTCAGATTTGGACCCGTGTCCTTGGAGTGCCTTAGCACAGTGCCATCGCGCTCCCATAATTATGACATTAGGACTAAAAAATATTTTTTTTTATTCCTTCTTTTTTAATGGTCTTCATTATATTAAATTACTGAATCTTTGTGGACTAAACTTAATGTAAAATATGTAAGATTAACTTAAATGTTTATATGATATATAACTTTTTGGAGGGGTTTTGTAATTTTTTCATGTATGACCTCGCAACCAAATCTTCACCGGAGATAAAAACACAACATCTCACACTGCATAACGTTAAAAGAAAGTAGTTATAACAGACGTTTCCCTCTTAAATAAAAGTATACTTTGTTTTCATCTAAAAGCATGTAAATGCGCTCACAATTGGGTTAGAATATAGTTTACGTCTGAGCACAGGAAAAATAGTTCTGTATCTCAGAGGATCATATTTCCTTAAGTTCATAGGAGATCAGTTTTCTGGATATATTTTTCTCAGAATAAAATTGTATTTATTGTTTTTTTTATGGTCCCTTGTTCCCATGAGTTTGGACGGAAATAAAAGTTTTGAGGTCCCCTGGAGTCCAAAAGTTTCGAAATACGGTCTGTGGTGTGAACAGCTCAACAAAAAACGAAAAGTAGTGCGAAAATGAGATTAGATATTTAAGGTGGATATATGCGTGTGACGTGACAGCAACATTTTCGATAAAATCATCCGAAAGTGCCCCGTTATAGAACGATTTTTCATATTTTTTGATTTTTTGCAATACGGCTCTAACGATTTTGATTAAACCCAGCATGCCAATGTACAATTAAATAGTGTCTTTATAATTGAAATAGCCTGACTGGGCTTAAATAACGGTTTCAAGACGTATATCTATGATTCCTTGAGAAATCTTTTAATACGAATTGTTATAACAAAAAAAAGAAAAAATAATTATTCATAATTTTCGTCTTCTTTTCAGATTTTTTTTGTTTTCTCAACTATCAAAAATAGCTATAACTTCAACTAGAGCCCACAAAACTAACTTGGGGACGCAAGTCGGTTAGTAAGTGAACGTTGCATAATGCGCACACCGCACCAGATTTATTGTAAAAACCTCTAAATACTCTATAGATGCTTAAAAATGTATAAAAGTGACTATACAAGTTCAATATTTCCTGCCTTGAAAGGAAATACTGATGAAATACGGGTCTGCCCCAGAATGTAGTAGTTATTAGAACGGAGGCTAGGCAATGCTTCATATATAGTTAGTAACCACCAAGCTAAGACAGTATACTTGCATTATTGGTAAGCTGGATTGAATGTAGCCACTTAATAAATAATTTTACACGTATGCTTGGGCGATTTTATTATGAAATTGTAAGTAATCTAGCATAATGCTTACTTTACAAAATTACCAAACATTCGCTCAATCATGCTTGTGATAAAAGACTGATTACGCATGATGTAGCGTAGGTAGCCACCTCTTAACTTGTCTTTTAATTCAACTAGGAGGTAGCTATCTATATCTCTGAATTTTGAAATTATGAATATTAATTATATTTTTATGAAACTAATATTTTTATTTTTATGTTACAGGTAAGAGGATACATTTTTTGGAGCCACATCCTTCTGAAGTTTGGTAATATAAATGTTTGCTTCTTAATAAAGTGAAACTAGGTTTTGGTTCTTGCTCATGAATTAGTATTGTTAAAGATTTTATTTACTTATGTTAGTAATTTGGTTAAGTAGCAAGTAAATGAGTAAATTAATAAATACATTTTTGTGAACGTTAAAAATTGGGTCAATTAAATAAAATTTTAAGTTAATGCATAGTTAGGTATCTGATTTATTCCAGGAATTGAGTTAGATTCAATGTTTATCGGGATGATAATGCGACTCCCTGACAACTTATTAAGTATGAACATGTGACGAGTATGATTACGCAAAAGTCCTAAGCAGTTTCAAAAGCTTCATAGCTTGATTAAAATACTTTGGTAACTATCGTGGTACAATGATGGAAATAAGGAGTATATTTTATCAAAGTGATAGCAACAATTTTAATGAAAGTAGTGATTTTGAATCTGATGAAGAACTTTGTTATGATCTTCAAGCGATAAATGTGTATTCAAAAGGTTAATATAAAAAGAAATGTCTTTTACTTAGATAAATTATATACATAACATATCATTACTTTGAAAATATATTATAGATAGACATTCATATTAATGATTATTTTTATTTTTACTTTAAAATCATTATCTGTTAAACTGATTTTAATTTCATTATACAGGACTTGTGATGTTTAGATGGCGAATTTCGATTTATTGAACCTCAGATATTAACGGAATAGTGAATCTCCTGGAATCATTGTTATTGCTTGAGAAGATTCCCTGGTATTGTATTCGCAATATCTCTACCAGTGTTCGTTTTTTTTTTTCATCAAAAATCATTCCAGTTGGTAAAGCTGCAGCATTTATTTTCTCTTTTAATTGAAAGGATATGTCGTTGGTAAAAATAAGCAGAGATTCCAGTTAAATGCTAATTGGTCTGTTTCGTTGCAGCGAAACACTACAATATCACCAGTTAATTAATTCCGGTGTTGGTATTTAAATATAATTGCCAATATTATCTAGAAAGGTGTCCAACCTACAACTATCATCACATTAAAAGATTCAAGTGGTTCTAGAAGTAGTTGAAAGCTCCTCTTGTACCTAAAAGGACTTTAAGATACTCTTTTACAAAACAATGAATATTCAATATTATATAGCCTAAAAAAAAATTAAAATATGTACCGCTGCAATCCATGAAGGATCAAGGGTGCAATACTTTGTAAGGATGTACTGTTACTAGATCAACGGTTGTGCAAGGAGGTGGTTTGGTCGACGCTCGACCGCTAGATTTTTACCTAATTAAGGATACCCAATTTATGAGGCTAGGAGGGCTCCAGAACCCACAAGGTTGACTCTACAGTTTAATAGAAAACAAATTTCTGTCCAGCCGGATTGGAACCCTGGTCCTTGAAGTTAGTAGCATTATGTCTTACCACAGTGCCACCGCGCTCCATCCACTAGATCTCCTACACATTCTCACCTCAACCATATTGATTCAGCATAATATTAATAATTAATTAATATTAATATATCAGCATAATAAGTTTATTTTTGTTAAGTTACTTAATTTACTCAATTCTAAAAGATTATTATACTTTAATTGCTATTTTATGAGGATGAAATTAAATTAGAAATTCAAAAATTCATTGAAAAACATCAACTGATAAAACAGAAAATAAATGTTTGCCATAGTGAGGCTTTAAGATTTTAGAGCCTTTCCGACTGACAACTCAACAATATCTTTTAAATCATAAATTACTACTATTTGAAAATGTCTTCGATGTCGATGCATTAAGTAAGTTAAAATTCTATTTCAATACATTTCTGTCGAATGGGTTAGGAAAAAACCTTTATAAATTCTCTGGTCATGCTTTCTTGTGGTTTAATTTACAAAGGTTTGAATTTTCATCCGTTTTCTTGTGGTTAAAAATGCAATTTCATACGGTATGGGTACCGCAGATTTACTCCCGCCACGTCACGTGCAAAAGCTGCATCTTGGAAGATTAACGACCGGTGCGTAAACCGGTAAATGATACAGTTACCGCAAAGAGTATAGGTCGGCGTCCTCAAAGAGACTGGGGCCTTTGGGCGCTCACGATAGTAAAAGTGATGTCTTACATCACTGCCAGCGCAAGCTCTTCCCTCCCCTCTCGGTTTGGCGTAATATTGTCGTCGCCAAGTAGATTTAGCTAAAATATCCAGAAGGCCCTTAAAAGTTAGCTTTACCGATTTCGAAAAGTCAGTAACGATAGATTACCATAACATTTTATTTTATTTTTATTGTAATTTTAAATAATTTATAATTTATTTATAGTTATAATACATATTTATTATATATCTTATTGAGGTATGTCTTTATTATTTATCCAAATGCATTTCGTACCATTTTGGATGAGTATGTTCAGAAAAAATCGTTTTTAGTCTGCTTCTTAGCAATAACTGTAATAATTTTTATTAAAATGTGTTTATTAAAAAATATACAAAAAAATGATTCCAAAATTGACTTTAAAAATCCGTTACTTAAAATAAAACACTACAGATATTCAACTACTGGTTTCAATCTCCACGAGGTCTTTATAAATTTTACAAAAGTAAAATAGAAACCTCGGATTACATTTTTAAGTATTTTTATTTAAGGAAAAACGCAGGTTCTGTTTTCCTATGCACAACGACGACATATTTTTAATTATTATTTTCGTTATTAGAGGATAGCAGCTCATATCACAATAATAATAAAGAAACAAAAATAATTGGTTAATTGAAGTATTATCAATAATAATAATACAGCACATAAAACAAATTCAATAATATATAGAATATTTATTTTAAAAAAATAAATATGTATATGTAAAATAAAAAAGTTTTTTTTAATTATTTATTTATTGTAATTTACAACTGTACAAAATAATACAATAAGTAAATATGTAGTATGTTTCATATACACTTGAAAATCTTGGGAAGGAACCACCCATTGGTGGTACTTCAAACATTAATTTAAACTAGAAGGTCTCGTGGCCATCTTCTTTTCAGACGCCTCGGAGGATTATCAGGGATTGTTAAGGATGAAAGATAAAGAATTAATGGCTTAGGATGGTTAAGGAGTTTGGAATAAAAAGACGCATATCTGGTTTGGGTCAAATCTGCAACGAATGGGATGTTAAGGTCGTTATGAATGAGTTTATTTGTGACGTAATAAGGAGCATCAAGGATTTTACGTAGGATTTTGAATTGTAACGATTGGATGCGGGAAGAATTTGATGGTTTGGTGGAGCCCCAGAGCTCAATTCCATATGTCCAAATTGGTCTGATTATTGTAGTGTATACTAATTTTTTGTAGTGAATGGGAAGTTTAGAGCGTTTGTCAAGAAAGTGTTGTAGCAATCGGAATCTACGAGCAGTTTCTTGTCGTTTCAGTCTTGTGTGTGGATTCCAAGTAAGTCTATTGTCAAGATGGAGTCCTAAGTATAGAATCTGTTCAACAGGCGTTAGTGGTGTATCTAGAAAGGATACTGTAGTACAGGAGGGTTTACGACGGTAAATAAAAAAGTAAAAAAAAAAAAAAAAAAGTTGATGTGAAATTGATAGAAATAAAGAATTGACGTAAGAAGGCTATTTAATAGCCCTTGGTAAAACAAAATATTTTTTTAATCCCAGTTTTTGAATTCTCCTGAATTGTGAGTAATTTCTTTTGAGTAACTTCTTAGTACTCCTTTTATCTTGAAGTCTGTTGGAATCCAGCCCGATGACTAAATAGCTCTGTTGATGACTAAATATAGATGTAGCAGATTGATTAGATTATACTTGCAATGAATAATAGCTTTATAATATCAGGTAAGATAGGATACTTTTTTAAATAAGTAAATTAAAATTAGATACTTTATAAAAAGTTCCGCACTTTGCGAGAGAGTAAGCACTGGCCCACATCGGGTGGACGACCGCCATTCTTCGTTGGTTTTTGTGCTATGATCAAAGGTACTTTGCTCTCTTACTCGTTCGCTCCGTTCGCTTTGCAGCTTAAATAGGAATCTGACATTACTAGAGAATAATCAATTGTGGAACGAACGCCGTTATGAATAGTTGATAATTAAGGTGATTACTTAGTACTGGGTGAGATGGAGCCCTGATGAAGATGGCTGGCCTGTTTCCGCTAATAGCATCCGTTCATTGTTGTGGAACACATTGTCGCCTGATCGACTTTCGTCTCCGAAGCCTCCTTGATTGTCCCATTGTTACTTCTAACAGTCTTCTGCAAAGGCTGAAACCGAACCCTCTGTTTTCTCTCCCCTCTTCGATAGTGAGCATTGTCTTGTCTATTTATCGATGTCAATGATGGCCCATCACATCTTATCCTCATTCTCTCCATCTCGCCATAATTGCAGTTATATACAATAGGGTACAATGGTAAATTAGATAGTACCTATCTATTTGAAAATTCTTTTACTAATCCTATAAGAAGTCCGAAATAAGTAGAAAAACTGTAGAACTCGAAATAAGTTAATAACTTCGTTGAATGAATTGGATCATTTATTTTAGGAAGAGGATACTGTTACAAAAAAGGTTTTATGTAGACCAAAAAAATACTGTCTTCAATAATACAATTTGGATGCTTCAAAATTCCTAAAATGACAGTGTATTCTCTGATCAAACATTTGATTAGTTATACAAATGTTAAGTGTATGTGACTGAAATGGATTTGGAGGAGGATGAAGTGAGTTAGTTGCCCTGTGTAGTGGTTACCCTCAGGACAGGAATTCCGGGAGCCCCTCGTTGGCATACCTAGTAGTTTTGAATAGACTTCTGCATTGTTTAGCATACTGTTTGTATATGTTAGTGCTAATGTGGATTTCGGGTGTTAGTACAAGATTTAGGGCTCTTACCACTAATAAATTTAGGTTTTCTTACTAGTTTCATAAACACATTAATAGAAATATTCGTTTACGTTGCTTATGCATAAGTGATCAGACAAAATATTAAGACTAAAACAACTTCTATAACCTCACGATACTAATCTATCATCCATTGATTGAAACTAGCAATAGTTGCAACAAATTCTTGGCAACAAACAAATCATCTACACAGCTGAGGTTTGATTACAGAGTAAGAAAAAAAAACAATAGGAAGGTTTAATTCACTTTCCTAAAATCATTAATTGTATGTTTCCTATGTCCATGTTTTATATGTTTTCATTACTATCAAAAATTAAAATAATTTTGTATTTTCTTGGGACAAACTAATGGTAAATGCTTAAAATATTACTAGGTTTTAATGGATACATAAGTTTAACAAAAAAAAAAAAAAAAACAGAACAAAGTCATTTCCTTTTTATATTATATCCTTTTAACTTATTCACCGACGTAGTAATCGTAGACAAGATTACTACGTCGGTGAATAAGTTCTGCATGCAGTTGTGTGTATCAGATAAGTTGTTTAAATAATACGATTGTTATAAATGCCTTTGTGTAAAATTGAGGAACTGTGATAAATAAAACAAAATAGTTAACTGTTACTCATATTAATCAATATATTTTTAGTGCATATGGGCCTGGTGGGTCTTATATGGTTATTATGATTTTTAATTTGATTTGATTTTTCTTTTGTTTCACAATTGATTCTGGGAGAAGGTCTCGTGCAAAAGACACCCCTAACTATTTACAATGCTATAATATTGAACAATGGAGAATAATGATGATGTATAATAAATAGATAAAATAAAGTAGAAAAGATTAAAATTTAATAAAATAGATTAAAATAACAATTCTTAAGAATATGATAAAAACAAAATCACATTCATAGATTTAATAAAATAATTAACTAACTTCTAGTGAAAAAAGGAGTTAATTTGAGAAACCTTTTTTTGATGAAGTCGGCTATGGATTCCATTAGTTGTTCCCGATGCAATTGGCTATTTCTTACAAACCATGGGACCACTGAGATTCTTAGGACTTTATTTTGGAATAGTTGTATTTTTTTTCTTTTCGTAAAGAATGCCGCTCCTAAGACTTCAGAGCCATATGTCTTTGTATTATATTATAAATAAGAATAGTTCGTTCGGGTTTTAATTTACATTTTCTATTTGCAATTGGATATAGTATTACTAACTTCGCGTAGGTTTGTGTTAATTTAATATTGACGTAGTGATTTCAGGTAAGGTGGCAATGGAGTTGAATTACCAGGTATCTTACTATTTCACTGGTATTGCACTTTTTTTTTCCTTTGAGAGTTAAATCTGGTGTCTGGTGGGCGTCTTAGGGTTTGAAGTACATTTTTTTAATGTTGAGACTAATCATCCATTTATTTAATGAAGTATTGTTCTAGATTATTAAGGTGACTGTGCAAAGTATTTCTAGATATTATTATGTCATTATTATGACTCTGTAAAGTATTTCTAGATATTATTATGAGAGAAAAATGCTGCATCGTCAGCGAATATAGCCATGGGGATATGTGTTGACAGGAATATGTCGTGAAGATAGAAGTTAAAGAAAATGAAAGAAAGAACTGTACTTTGTGGAATACTGCATGGATTTGTCTGAGGGTGGAATTTGTGTTATTTATTCTAACAGAAAATGTTCAGCTGTTAAGGAATAATGTATACGTATTTCGCAGTGTTTACTTTTTTTAGTTTGTATAGGAGACCTCGATGCCAGACCTTATCAAACGCTAGTTCATGAGCGTTACCAGAGTGTGTTGTTTCATTTCAAATTGGATAGTCTTGCTAGTTAGTGAAAAAAGGAATGATTAAACGGAAAACCAAATTGAAAATGCGGAAAAAAAATTGTTTTTATCACTGACTCTAGTAATTTTCCTAAATGAGTAATAAAGCTATCGTTCTCATAGTATATTGAATAATTATACCGTTAGAGGTTGCGGTTAGCGAAATCAACGATGCACGTCGAGGATCAAGTGGGACCTTGGACCTGTCATTATCACGGCTATTTCTGATACTTAATCAAATGTTAACTGGCCTTTTATCAGCTGTGGCTAGCTTGTTAATATTACTTTAGCTTAGAAATATATATGGATTGCAACAATTGATTATTAAAATATCAAGTATTATTAATGGCAGTATTTTTAAGTTTATTACGATATACACTTCTTACCATAATAATAAAAATTAAATGTTTTAAATAACATTTCTAAATAGAAAAAAGAAAATTTTATTATGGATGACATTCAATATAAATTATTTTAGTTGTTTTAATATTCATATTTTTAATTTTTTTGAAATCTAGGGATTTTAATAGAATCTGTAAATATTCACATAAAACATTGTTTGGTCCTTCTGTTAGTAATAATTAATTCATGTTCTGTCATTAGAAGATACTCTATGATTTTTAGAGGATTTATTTTTTGTTGCCTATTTATTCTTTTTTTGTTACATTTGATGTTTCTAATATTTATTTAAAACTGTAAATATGTGTATAAACATTAATCGCTCTTTTTTGTAATTATCTTTAGTTCATTTTTTTTTCTTCATTGTATTTTGTTACAAGATAGTATCTTCTGATTTATTAGATTATAACTGGTTTTATTTTATTCGTTTCCTTTTTATTTATTATTATTTTGATAATTCAAACATTATTGGATGTTCAAATGTTTATTTAAACGTTGTATGTTATATAAGCATTTGTTTATATATTTTTGTTTAATTATTATGGTTCTATTTTAATTTATTATTATTAGCGATATTTTATCATGTTTTTTAATTTCATTATTTTTATTTTTTAAACTTTGTATTTTACTCTTAAAAGCACTAAAGGCAATTTTCATTGCCTGCTATATTGTTCTGGCTGAATCAATTTATCCATCAATAAATAAAGATAACAATTATTATTATTAGTAAATAATAAATTATTATTTATTAGAGATAAAATTCCACTTGAACATTTTCCTTTCATTATTCCTCGAAGAGCTTTAAAAATACTTTGGTTTAGAGCGAAACCCTCCAACTGAGGTATAGGACTGGATGATTCAATAATGATACAGCTGGCTTAATATCTGTCTCAAATTTAGGCTGGAATAAAGTTGTAAAACAGGAACCAAATGTTATTCTGCTAGTAAATCCTTAGTAATTTTTTGAATTAATTACAATAAAAAATGTTTATTAGCCAAGGAAAATGTTTGCTTCATTATCTTATTTCCTAAACGGGTAAGCAACATTTTGTCTTTATTTTATTTTTGGTTGCACTTATGTTTTTTATGACTAATTTTTAGTCAATATTCTGAAAGTAAAATTACTTTTAAAAAAGTTGCCGAGTACGTATTAAAAAGTGTATAGTCTTTTCTACTTATTAAGATTTTTTTACTGATAGACTGTTCCGTGCTACTTTGTTAACTATCACCTTAACTCTAACGATAATTTTATTAAGTGATCTATTATTCGTCTTTCTCATTCACATTTTTAAGCTCTGGCCCTTTACGGCGTAAATAACATTCTCTTTAAGTGTTTAAGGTGTCAGTCAGCGATCAGATCTCTAAGCTGGAAAGAAGGTTGTAGTTATGTTACTGGTTTATCTCAGTAACTTGCCATTTTTTTCGAGTTTTCGGGAAAGTTTTACTTTCTATGCTGTCAAACAGTATTTTTGAAATACTGTTATATTTTTGTAGTTCCACATAATAGCAAGCCGATTCGTTCTGCTTTTCTGATAGTCAAATCAAGTTTTTTTTAAGCATTGCATTACTATTCGTTCGGGTTTCAAGCCTGCATATTCCGGGTTCCATATTCGTCCGGCTACTTGTCCAATCTGGAAACATTAGTGGCATAAAAGAGAAAAAATAATTTTTATAAATTATCGAAACGCAGTGGCAATAATTATTGTAATCAGTCTGTTAATGTTTCGCATAATCTTTTATTGCGAGGTTGCTTCTTCTCTGTGTTTAATGCTAAATCTAATCTTAAAGCTGTTTAAAGTTTTTCTGTGATAAAGAAGGAACTATCAGTTTTAATTATTAAATTAAAGTGTCACTGAGGATTGGGAACTATGCACCAGAAATTGGCTATTCTTTGCTACTGTTCTTATTTTTAGTGCTGGATTTCCCAATGTTTTTGTTTATTGTCTGATTGCATTGAACCTTCATTGCAATGTTAATTTCTTTCAATACAATATTAATTTCAAATTTATTAAAACATATATAAATATTTTTTATTTATTTTAGTCTTGATTTATATTGGAGTTAAATTTCTAGTTTGATATGTTTTACTCTATTTTTAATTCTTGGAAAAAATTTATTAAATTTGAAACTAGATACATCGGTATTTTTCGTAGAATTTTCATACAAAAATAATTGTTTTTTATTTTAACTTTTAGATGTTTTCGAATTTCTTCTATTGTGGCAGATTTAAATAACACTAGCTAGGCTATTTATTCCCAGGTCTCTATAATGAATTTTATAAAGTGGTGAAATGTCTCCCTAAGTACCCGTAAACTTTGGTCGAATAATATAAATTTCAGATTTTTTTTACTCCAGTAATTGAGCAAAAAAATTAAAATATAATTGCCTGAACATTTTAAAAATAAATAAATAAATGTATCAAATAAATTAATTTAAATTTGTCTCTGGACAGGAATAATTATGCAGTAAACTTTGATGTATTAGATAAAATAATATATCGTAGTTTAATGGAAGTATTTTTTTTATCTACGAGTTTAATAATAACTTTCATTCAGGTGCAGCGAATACTAGTTGAATTATTTTATTCTTATTTCCTATAACACGAGAAATATTATTACTTAGTAAACTTCGATGTATTAGATGATAATGATAGATTTAACGAACTAAGTTTTCTGCAAGTTTTATTATCTATTATTTTGTTATAAATTTTATTTATCTCCAGTAACTACTTGTTACATTATTTTGTTGTTATTATTTAGAGTTTATTATAAAGATTACTAGTTTCATTAGTTGCACTTTTCTAGAACGAGTTTCATCAATACTTGGCGGTTACTTAGCTACCAGAGAATCAATATGTTACAATAGTTTCCTATGAAGTTCTAATTTTATATACGTAGTACTTATATAGTACTTTACTTATTTACGTGGTACTTAGTATGTAATTATTTAGGTACAAAACAGTCTTCTTTTTCGATTATTAACTAAACTGACGCCGTTAAGAAATTCCTAGGCACCCAGACAAGCCGTATTTAAAGCTACAGACTCCTCAAACGTCACTTGGCAGAGAACCCCAAGGCCCAACAAGAGCTCCATCACACATGCAATTATATACAACGACCCCTGATATACCTCTTGCAGTAAACTGGCAGAAGTTTATTGTTTTTTATAAGCTAGCCAAGGTGCGACGATCTTCCATTTATTAGAAAATATTTATAGCTATCAAGTTTGTAGATCGTAGAAGACGGCCAAAATTTTCTGACGTTTTATGAGGTAGTTTCTTTCATCATTCTCTTCTGTAATGAATGAAATGAGCAACGCATCGTTTTGAATATTTTGTTCTGATCTTTACGGATAATGTACAAAATGAAGGGAGGAGTATGTAATTATTAAAGCATAATTACATATTACATCGTAATACATTATTACATGAACAATTTATACATCTCATACCAATATTACTACAAGGTCTATTCAGTTTAATATATTTTAATATCCTTTTAACTATTTAAATTATTTTTTATTTGTTAAAAAAATCAAATGGTATCCTTGTTAAGTCTCAACACTCTTTATGATATCAATAGTCCAACGTTTCAGGCCTAAAGGACAATCTTAAATGTAAATTCACACCTCACATCATAATTTAAAATTGTTTTACAGGCTATTCTGTGCAGGTCATTAATTACAAGTCAAAATCATCCTATTTTTTTTTTAACTTCATTAAATTCATTTTTTTTTTAAATTTAATGAAGTTTAAAAAAAATAGGGTGATTTTGACTTATAATTAATGACCTGGACATAATACTCTGTAAAACAATTTACAAATAAATACCAGTATCAAGAAATTTAATTAATTATATATAAAATTACTTTTTATGTTTCCCTTTAATCCTTTGCTGAGTTGTGTTTCCAGTTAAATATTTAAATATTAAATATAAATATTCCGGTTAAATACATATCTATTTGCGAAACTACATTCAATTTTTATGTATATTTAATGTTATATCAAATAATTTTGTAGATAACATTTTATTTTATATTTACTTAAGGGAAAAAAAGTGTATGGAGTTGAGTGAGAAAGTATATTTAGAGAGGGATATGAAAATAATGAAAAAAAAAAATACAAATTTAAACAAAACATATATAAAAGAAAAACAATGAAAGAACTATAAATAAATTATTTATTACCACTATGTATCATAGATTAATTTAAATTATATTTTTATTATTTCTTGTAAATATTTTTTTAATAAACAATAATTTAATAATTTTTTTTAATGTCCATATGAATTATTTGTATATATATTTTAAAGTTAAAAAAAAAAAAAGAGGCAGTCTTGTGAACGGATTGGCTCACAAAACTAAAACTTCTGAAAATGAAGTAATGTATTACTATTTTTTTAACAATGAAAATATTAGTTCCTGAACAATAATAATGATTAGAATAGAACAGCCATATCCTAAATCAATCCTAGCAGGAAAATTTTCAATATTGTAAAAGGGGCAATGAAAAAAACAAGAGCTCACTCAATCGGATCGGTACTGCCAGAATAGTTAAGCTCCTCTGATCTCCTATTAGAATATACAAATTTTCCTGCTGGAATTGACCGATGTTGCCCGCTCCCACCTCATCTGTTTTATCTCGCGTCACGGAATCGATTTACGCCCGTAAATGTTTTTTTCGGTAAAGAAATTTTACTTATTAATAAAGTTTTTTATTTGCACACGTTCTTCAATGTCAACTGTTTCTTCACAATTTCATTTATTTAATTCTACTAATTACAATTTTTTGTACTTCCATATATACATCCTGCCATCTAACATCATGCTCATTAAACAAATAAAATACAATCTGTTCTTTGATTCATTGTGCTTTTTAACGTCATCTTGAAAGTAAAAAAAAAAAAAGTAATCAATATATTTTTTTCGCGTTCGATAATAAAATATCAGAGGTTATGAAACTCTTGCTTAGATTAAATTAAGTTTTTTTCCACTTTTCTTTCTATAACTGTAGCTGTCAACTAAAAATATTATGGATCAGCAGATGGGAAGACAACAAAATCATTCTCTAAGGTAGGAGAAAAAAAACATATATACGTGTGTGTGTTTAGCTAGTACGTAGACGTACAGCATTTATTAATGGCTATTGGTAGTATTTCCTCCCTGAATTAATTCTTTTTTTCTGCTCTTTTTAATTACTCTTGGTGATTATCATCAGATAAAAAAAATTTCATGTTACAGTTTTTTTTTTTTGTTTTCCAGACTAAATATTTTTATCATCATTAAAAAA
The DNA here is from genome assembly GCF_000696795.3 of Halyomorpha halys. Lineage (NCBI taxonomy): Eukaryota > Metazoa > Arthropoda > Insecta > Hemiptera > Pentatomidae > Halyomorpha > Halyomorpha halys. The sequence goes on along the minus strand of NW_027108721.1, from coordinate 612,941 downwards.
AGTATTCTTTTTTCTTTTTACCACAATTATTATTGTATTAAAATTTTATTTAAATAATATACGATTATTAAAAAGGGTATTTATGCTAAGAGCGGTTATATGGTTCCGTGTTTTAAACATTAATCTCTTGTAGGTATATAATGTACATATGTATGTAATGTATTCCATAAAAATGTCATGACATTATACAAATTGAACAATCCCTCTGTCGCCTTTGAATTTAATCACAAAATTCTTAATACCATTTATGATAACTTTGTGCAGCATGGTTTATGAAAAATCCCGTATTTTTTCAAAAGGGTTTGTACGAGATAGGCTTAAGATTACCCTGCATCATCCTTTTGTATGAGAAGCCGCGTGGGAGTGTATAAAATAGTTTATATCAAAGATACAATGGGAAAAATCTCGTTTATTGGGCTTGAGAATAGCCCATTTTTCACTCATGTTTTCCTTTCATGTTTTTAAAAAAAAAAAAAAAAAAAGTGAAATGTTCGTTGCAATACGTGCTTCATGTTTTAAAAAATAAATAGTAAATCAGGAATTGTACGAATTAGTGTCTATTTGGCTCCATACCGATTTTATCCCTTCACTACTTTTGCTTAAGCATGCTTAAAAGTATTTTATTCAGCACCTATATTTTGAAAAAGTCTCGTCTGAGAAAAGTTGGGATTTTGTGCATACATGGTCCAGTATGAAGTTTACCTTATTACATTCTTTGTTGTAATTTAGTGAGTAATTTCCTGGCATATACCTCATTTTCATTAACATAATTTGGGAATAAAAATATATATGTACACAACAGAACCGTTAAATTATAAGAAAAACAAGTTTAATTAATGCGAAGTATTTAATTATATTGAATATAATACAAACCCAAAACAGGTAGTTTTTAACGATTCGTATAACTACTTTGAATTTTTAGATGCAATTAATTTGATAATCGAAACCAGATCTTTTTTTATTTTTTCCAGTATTATTATCTTAATTTGATTTTCAACTGTCTCAGCCAGGAGCCTCACTAATTTTCCCTCAATCGGCGAGATAGCTTTTGTTTCAGGGCTGGAGAGATTTTGAAGAGGAAGAGGCGCTATAGCAAGCAGAAGGGCTGGATAGAAAACAGCTTATTCTTCAGAAGTGCCCTATTAGTGTGCGTAACGAGACGTTCTGACAGTCCTCTTCCGGGAATAGATGTTCGAATCAAGCAGTGTGTGATAAACTGTCGATTCCTCATTTATGTTATGTCCGTTATTTAATATTCTCATATCTTCCCATTTAGTTTTTTTATGATTAAGTAATGTTATTATCTAAAACATTAAAAAAATAAATTAGTTAAAAATGATTGCTCCTCATAAAATTTGTGAGTTTAAAAGTTCCGCACAATAGGTTTTTTAAGATTATATATGATATAGAGTACAGGGGAACAGCGGTAGCAGCGTGGTAACGCGCCAGTCTACCAAACCATAGGTTGTCAGATCGAGTCCCGGTCCCACTCGGGATTTTTTCAAGCATAAAATAATAGAAAAATCACATACAACCTCCCCTGGGCATTTGTGAGACCTGTTAGCCAATCGGTGGCACTCACTCAAATATTAAAAAATATTTTAACCAACAATTGTCATCCACGGCCAGAAAATCTAGAAAATAATATCAATTGTAATTAATAAAGGAATATTCTAACTCTAATGAAATAATTTTATACATAAAATATCAATCTCAGTTCTAAATATCGATATGCAAAAAGGAACTATTTCAACTGTGCTATTTAAAAGAATTGGACCCGCGTATACTATAAGGAGCCGCCAATTAATATCTTTGTGAAAATGTGTTTTACAAGCTACATCAATATTTTGCATTATATATCTCAGTGAAAAAATTTCTCTACGGGACTATTAAATATGAAAAGAAACTAAGGTTTTAGTTACGAAATGAAACAGATTGTGGATATAGCTTATAAAAAAAGGGGTAGGTCAGTAGTAAGGCACTATGCTACTTACTCTGAGTTAACCCTGTGTGTTGGGGAACCCTCTAGAGTCCACCTCGCCTCATAAAGAAGGTACCGTTTACGGGGGAAAAGTCTGGCAATCTATTTTGACTCTGACCAAAACAACTCCTTGCACAACCGTTGGTCTAGTAACAGTACTTCCTTATAATGTATTGAACTACTGACCTTTCCTGGATTGTAGCCGTACAGATTTATTTATTTTAACTTTATTTAATAATAATATTTTTATCAAATTTTTCACACTAATGATTTTTCTGGAAGTTTTTATTTTATTATGATTTCTTATGTTTGTATTGATGAGTATCTATTTTTATTCTAACACTTCATAAAATTTTTTTTTTCATTTAATGACCTTAAAATAAGTATGGAACGAATCGTTAAATTTCAGTTACAATATTTAAAACTAATTTTGTTTCGTTAAGATTCTTAAAATAATAATTATTGTCAATACTTTCCAATTCATTACTTTTTTATTTTATTTAACTTTTTTTTTTAGTAATTATCATTTTATTTTTATTGTTTACTTTATTTTCATTTTTCAAGTTGTTAATTAAAATATTAATTGTATCACTTTTGATCAATTCTTATAGCACATATCAACCTTAATCGTTGTATAGCCTCCACAACGCCCTATTAGTCTAACGTGTAGTATTTTCTACATTTCACTTATGTCTATCATTTTTATGTGGTATTTTGACACCAACCGATAGATGTTGTCATCTGGTAGGACCATATTGGATGTAATTTTTTAAATAAATAAAATAAAAAAATAAATCATTTTGACCTTACTTCCACTTAACCTCCAGAAACACATCTGGGGTAAAAGTCAAATAATTACGAACAGGCTAAGGCAATCAAAATCGCTGATTGAAAACAAATAGGCTCTTTTTTAATTGCTTGTAAGTTTTATCTTTGTCAGCAGTTGAGCCCCTTCTCGTAACGATAGCGGGTAAAGAGTAACTGTAATAAAAAGGGACTAAGTGTATTCCCTTGTGAGGCACCTTCCTCCTCCCAGGCAATTAGCGCGATTTGCATTCTCTCCTGTGGGGCTCAGGACTCCATGTGTTACAATATCTATACAGAATAAGCTCTTTATGTTCAACATCTGCGTATCGTAAATCTTTATACATGAATGTTTTCTTTCGACAATCAATAATTTTAGTTGAAATAACTTCTTGCTTTTAGCACATGCTTCCCGCATTGTTAAATATACATTTATGAAGATTTTTCATAATTAATGTAAGAAAAGTATTTCGTCTATTATATATATATAAATGAAGTATTAATCTTTTTTAATGAAGGGTACGAAAAAAATGTAAGAAAAGTAAAAAGAATTCTAACCACCAATCCTGTTGGAAATTTTCTATTTTTTTTTTTTTATTGTTATTTAATATTTAATTCTATTTATTTTTTAATTCATCTATTCTATTTTTCATTTAATTCATATCCCTGTAAATGATTAAAAAAATAAATAAAAGAATACACAAAAAAATAATTTCTTAAACACAATCATTCCTATTTACAATAACTAACATTAGACTAGGAAACTCTGAACCTATTTTATTTTTTTTCTTTTAACGTTACTAAAGAAGGTTTACCTCTCCGAATTGTTTTGAATTTCACTTGGAACTCAATGTAGCTAAAAATATTCATTGCTGTTTTTCTTTCTCCGATTCAGACTCCTATGATACCACCCCTTTGGGTATAAAACAGATCCTTTTAACTTCCCTCCCTAAATTATGGGCATACGTTTTTACAATTAAAAAAATCGTAACCCCCCTTCGCTTGAAAATTTTTGATAGCATATACTATCACTACATGTCTTAAGCCCTAAAAAATCTTTGAACTTTGAACTCAGGATTCAAAAAAAGTTGTTTTAATAGGTATATAATCACATGTATAATAATTATAAATGTTGTAATATTTTTTGTTTTTGAAATTAGTTTTTTATCAATTCTTTCTTATAGGAACCTTTTAGTTCCACATAAGGTAAAATTTTTCTTTCAATCTTTTTTACTTTAAATTTTTTTTCGAATTTTGATTTTGTAATATTATTTTCTTATTATTATTTTCAGTTCTTCTTCTTTTAAATATGCGGTTGGAAATTATGTAATATTTACGTTTAGGTATTTCTAATATTAGAATATAATGTAAATCCATAAAGTTAGAATGTTAAAATGTTCGAATTAACCGTCTTGAAGTAAAGACAAATTCTTAAATTAAAACTTTCTTGTTTATGGTATGTTTTGTGGTTTATTAGTTGAAATATTGGGAAGGTTTCATAATTTTTATTAAATATACCCAATGAATTTTTTTTTTCTTATTAATTTTATTTTCTAAAAAATTTCAAGGCTCATAAATCTCCAAATTTAAATTTATTATATATCTGACTAACCGTTACAAAGAAAATCCAGAATTCTTTACGTTATAAATTTTTTGTTTGTAAAATTGTTCAGGGTTTATTAGTTGTAATAGTGCATAGGTTACACATACTTAACAAAAAAAGTACTTAATATATTTTTCGAATTGGAAAATTCAATGCTCCCAACGATAAAAATAATTCAATTATAGCTTTATTCAATTTTTTCTTTTTGAAAAACAGCTGTACCTACATATATGTCCCGTATATGTTGAAGCGTTTTCATCATTAGCTTTAACCTACTATTCTTTTTAGGTTTTTCCTTGACTATTCCTTATCAGGTGAGTGAATGTCTGTCATTCACAGTTTGGAATGATGTGTAATGTGAAGAAACTGAACTATACCTTGTGCGCCCTGCGGTTTCTTAATGAGACGATACGGAGGGTCAAGGATGACCGGTATATTGTTTTGTGATGTGGGTCAGTAAAAGGTAACCTAACCTACTGCTAGTAATAGGCACTATTGGTCTTTTATTTTTTTTTACAAGGATTTGGTTTTATGAAAGTCTGATAACTGATAGGGAACCATTGAAATCTTGAGGTAAAGAATCCTGATGTAACTAAGTATCGGTAAGGATAGGAATGGTACCGCTTGGCAATCCGATGGAAAATAATTAATTTAGTAGCAAATATCTTAAAAGGATCATTTGAAAGGAGTATAGAAAAACAAATTCCATTTTTGTTTTTCAAATTGGAGTTATCAGTGACATCCGTAAAAGAGATACATGTATGTTACTCCATTTTATTGTATACAAAAAAAAAATTGATGTTCCTTTCGTTTGTTTAAAACGGATGCTTTTTCAACATAATTAAAAAATATCAAAAAATGTATTTGTCTATATATGTAGATGAGTTGGCTAGATATAGTAGTCTTTTATCAGGGGTTTGTAGATTTAAAGTATTGATTGGTAAATAAATTTGACGAAATGGGCTATTAGTTCAGTTGACCGTTTAGGCAAGTATTCGTTGAGCTGGATCCTCGAGTTGCCCAACTAACACGAATTCGAAATGTCTACAAATAATTGGTAAACAAAGAAAGTTGGTCCAAATATCCTATCCCACAAACTTGTGCTGTCAGCATTTGCCAGAGTTCGCCAAATGCGTAGACGCACCTTTATATAAGTATACCTTCGCCCCTCACTTCCCTCGGGAAGGAGTGGCGAACTCCTTATCCTTGGAGTAACTACATAAATAGTCAGTGTGTGTAAACTCTCATCCTTTCCACAATTTCTTCTTGTTTTTGGAGAACGATCTCTTCACCATTATCACATTGAGTTTATTTTTACTTGGGTTGCAAGCTCTTAGTGAAATCTGCTTCTCCTTCCTTACTATTTAGGTCTCCCATGATAATTGGGGCATCAACTTCTTTTTGTTGTTGGTCGAAGAAGACTCTCTTCCTTAAAGCTGATCAAGAATCATTTCGGCCGTATTGTCCGATATTCGTCCACAACTTCGTTCCCCCTTTAAATTTTATGGATATAATGCTGGGTTAAACAAATTTCCACTCTCAATCAGTGCTGACATGTTCCGTTTAAAGAAGCAGTTTCTCTTCTTCCTGGATCCTTTGTCTTAGTTATCCTGAGAATGCTATTTTTGCTCATCTCAGTTATTAAATCCGTTTCTTTTCCACCTAATTTCTGACAGGCCAAGTTTTGAATTTAATTTACTGTCCCCCCCCCCCCGGACGTATTCTTTAATATTTATCCTGTTATATCGGCTTATAGATCCTAATTATGAGTTAGGGATTGCCCCATTGAGGGTTTACAGGCATGATCTTCCTTCCGTTCTCCTACCTTGCTGCTCTGGTAAGGTTACTTCCTGAGGCTGTGCTTAATCACAGTTTCAGGTTGTAGAAAGATATCAATCCTTTAGCAAAGATAGGGCCACCACACGAAAGCGACTGATCCCACCCTCGTTTCATGTTTATAATATTATAAGGATATAATAGTGACCATGTAATAGTGTGGACTACTTCTCAGAATATCAGGAGACGCTTCTTAGTTTATGAGTCATCTATCTTTTTTTTTAATATTTATTTATTGCTATTTACAACTGTACATTATAATGCATTTAGTAAATCTGATCTAAGTTAAACTGGAGTGTTACAGGCGTGTAGAGAAACTACCCATTGGTAGCACTCTAATGACATTTTACATTAGCTGGTCTCGTGGCCATCTTCTTTTCAGGTGCCTCG
>NW_027108721.1:605157-606047 GCF_000696795.3 Halyomorpha halys | reverse complement strand
AGACCGTTTGTCTAGTAAGTGGTGTAATAGTCGAAATCAACGTGCAGTTTCCTGTCTTTTCAGTCTGGTGTGAGGATTCCAGGTTAATCGTTTGTTCAATTGTAGTCCAAGGTAGCGGATCTGTTCGACAGGGGTAAGAGTAACATCGTTAAATGAAACTGTAGAGCAGTCAGTATGTTTACGACGAAGGGTAAAGGTGAGTTGATGGGATTTCTTGGAATTTATCTTAATCCTCCAATTACGACACCAATCTTCGGATATAGGATTGGAGAGTTTGGGATACAATTAATGGGTTTTTATTAACTGGGACCACACATGTGTCATCGGCATACGTGGTGAGGATAGTGTTAGGATTGGTTGGAATGTCAGCTGTATTGACGGTGTAGAGGATGGGACCAAGGATACTACCTTGAAGAACACCAGCGAACTGAGAATATAGGGCTGAATAGGAACCATTGTGGTTTAGTTATAAAAACTCTATCAATGAGAAAGGAACGAATGATGAGAAAGTATGTAGGAGGTAGGAATTTACGGAGTTTTGCCAGACTCGATCAAAAGCCTGTTCTACATCGAAAAAGACTCCCGGGCAGTACATTCCGCGCTCCAAAGAAGACGAGACTACATCCACTACACGATGACATTGCTGGATGGTAGAGTGGGATGTTCGAAATCCAAACTGGTGATCAGGGATTATATGATTGGAATCCAGGATGGGGTTTAAGCGTTTCAAAATCAGTTTTTCAAGGATTTTGCTCATGATCGGTAATAGAGAGATAGGGCGATAGGATGATGGGTATTCTGAAGGCTTTTGGGGTTTGGGGATCATTTTAGATAATTTCCAGGGGTCAGGAAAATATGTGAAACGGAGTACGGCGTTATATATATATATA
>NW_027108721.1:600552-604837 GCF_000696795.3 Halyomorpha halys | reverse complement strand
CTTCAATACATTCAAGATGAATTGGGTTAAGGATATCAGGATGTGGATTAAAGGTTTTAGAGAGGTGTTGTCCGAATGTTTGTGATTTTTCTGCGTCAGTTCTGGTCCAGGTTTGGGATTCGGTGAGAAGTGGGTGGTTAAAATCTTTGAAATTCACCAGTTTTTTAGTGGTCCTCCATAATGATTTGTCAGTAGTTGTAAGATTTACAGTAAAGTTAATTAAATTTTGAATTTTCATCCATCTTTAAAAAGAATTTAGTGTTTTTTAATAAATTTCCCCTTAATCGTTTGTTTTATTCGGTTAAAAACAAAGTAAATTATTAATAACTTCCTGTAGAAATTATTGATAAATTATTCATTATTTCCTATTTTAATGGTTAAATAACAGGTGTGAACATTCCTTTTTGAATATTCACATCCCGTTTCATTATAACTTCACTAATATGATCTTCAGGGAGTTTGTGCTTTGAATGTGATTACATGGGGCCTACTGGGACCACGTGTGGAAGCGACACAACATACCTGCTTTTGATTTGATTAATTCCGCTCCGGTTGGTTTTACATGTGGGGTTAGGCGGAATTGATCAACTCCTGGCAGTGAATTAAATATTTAGTAGGAGATTTAAGCTCTGTATTCAATATGAAATAAAATATAATTTAAACAACTATAATAATATAATTAATTAGAATTACGAAAAAATTCATAGAGATATTACTCTGAAGTTATTTTTCCTATATCATATGATTATTCGCCATCCTACATTTTACTGACGATTTGAAGGTTTTTTTTCTACAAAGATTGTTACTGCAAAATTTAATGAAACGACTTTTAAGCATTAAATTCTATTTTATGACCTAAGATAACTGGTGCTAGCAATCAAGGTTCAATTGAGTATTGAATTTATAATTAAATTTTGTTTATCAGATCTAAGGCTAAATCTTTTCTTCTTAAGCTAGGAAAGTTTGAAAAACAGTTAGTTATATTTTTGTAAAGAGCTCCTCATTTAAGTTCTATTTCAATCCTTTTGTTAACAATTTAACTATTTCTTTGATAAACGACAGTACTATTTCACAATTTTTAAAAGACTTTTAATTTCCATTGCTAGCTTTATAGAATTTACTGTTTCACTCATAACCATTAATTTTAATTTCCGTATTATGATCAGTCGCAAAGATAGAGTAATGATCTAACTAGGAAAACGCTCTAGCAGCGACGCCTTGATGGTTCTGATATCTACTTAATAGAGGCTGGATGAACCACGGGATGGTGTCCTACTCTTAAGGTAGGATGATGATAACTCCACTCAACCTGTCCACATCTGTGATTTATATAAAGTTGTAGAAATATGTGAATTTTCGTCTATAATAAAGCATAGTTTGTGTTATTATTGGTCTTGCTATGCACACATTTTTTTTTCTGTATTTCTGAGCTGTTACATGCCCCCTCCTCCCTTCACACGCGATACTTCCAATATGTTAGCAGGTTAGCATTTTTATTATCTTTATTTCATTGTTATTTTATTTATCCATTTACCTATATTTATGTATACTACTGATTTGCTATTACGCAGTTCTTACACCTCATTTACCTCGTCTCTCAATCCTCCTTATGTTAAACCATATCTGTACTATTTTTTTTTATTATTATTAAATTAAACCTACCGACTACCCTACAGTATCCTTTAATAATGTTGGTCTTATCCCTGTCGTACAGAATCCGCTACCTTGGATTGCAACTGGACAGAGACTAACCTGCAATCCCCACAGAAGACTGAACAAATAGGAAACTGCGCTTTGATTCCGACTATTACAGCACTTTATAAACAAATAGTCTAAACTACCAATCCACCTCAAAAGACTGATCTATATGGCTGGAGTTAGGCCATTCTGGATATACGGAGTTAAGCTTTGGGGCTCTACTAAACCTTCTAATTCCTCTCGTACAAATTCCTTACTTTATCCCAAATAAAATCATCGATCAAGTTTCTTGCCTTACTCCCTCTTCCATTCCTGACAATCCTCTGAGGCACCTGAAAAGAAGATGGCCTCAAGACCTAATATAGAAATATTATTAGAGTGCTACCAATTGGTAATTTTTCTACATGCCTCTTACAGTTCATTATGATCTTAGATCAAATTTACTGAATGTATTTTTTGTAAATACCATTGAAATAATGGTATAATAAATAATAATAATAATAAAATATTATCTTATTGTTCGTTACAGTACTTGTTACTAGTTAGTATTTCATTTATCTATATTCTTTTACTTTTCATTTTTTCTCTCTTTTTTTTTTTTGTATATAATTTTTGTAGAACATTTTATGGTTATTCTTACAGTCTTATCATATATTACCATGTTTACATGTTCTTATCTTTAAGCCTTGATAAAGCTTTCTGAAACGTTGGTTACCAATTAATAGGTTTTTCTTCTATTTATTTGTACCTATCTTGACTATTGTTCGGAACGTTATAACAAAAAGGGTAGAAAATTATTAATAGGAAGATTGATAATTTTCAACCTTTTTTGTCTTTCTTTTTTTGCTGAAGTAGATTGTAAGTTCTTTATGAAACTACAAATCAAAATATTCCCTCTTAATATATATTAGGATAATATAAACACTGTTATAATGAGTATTTTTTTCTGTTGAGAGTGTAAGATAAAAAATAAAGCTATATGGATGAGGAGAGGTTGGATTAAAGCCAGTTCATTGTTGTGTTGAGTTAGTGCTAAGCTTGTTTTTAGTGAGTCAGAAGGGGCAGAAAAACAGGGTTAGTGCAAGTCTGGGAAGTTTCGCCTCTTCACCAACCCAAGGCTTCTGTCCTTTCCAGCCAGCACCTTGCTTATGTAATAAAGAATTTTGTTATGTTCTAGGGAGGCCAGGACCTGCTGTTTTTTAAAACACCTCTTTTGCTAAATATTATGTTTCTTTACTTTTTTATTAATCATGATTTTCATCTTTCAGTTTTTTTGTCTGCTCCCCGGCTAAAATTACAAACTTTGCAGTTTTTATATAATTCAAGAAGCCTCCAGTGGATAGTTGAGATATACCTAGCATAATTATAATATAAATATGTAAAATATATAATTACAAATTGTAAAAAATTAAAATAGAAAAAAAAGTGTACATTGAGCCTGAATATCCCATTCGTTTTTATTAGAAAATCTGATGAAATCATAATTTCCGATCCTATTTTTGGATGTTATATAGATTTTAATATCAAAAACTCCCTCTTTTTTTATTATTGTTTGGGGAGGGGGAGGGGTGGGAGGAGAGGGGAATTAGTATACCATCGAGGCTATGATCACCTTATAATAAATCGATTTCAACGAATTTCTATATATACTTGTAGTTTATTACTAAATGAATACTGGAGATTCCTTGAATTTTAATTAAGTAATGTAAAATAAACCATGACTTCTAAAGCGTTATTTTTTATTCACTTAAATCCTCTGTAATGGAAAAACTACACAAGCGGAAATATCTTTTCTAAATTATTTTCCTAGGAAATGGACTCGAGCTGAAAACATTCTTTATTAAACATATAAAACATTCAGCGTGAAAAAATAAGCGAATCTTTCTGTCTGATACTTTTTAAATACTTGTAGCTTTAGTAATTAATGCAAATGTTTAAATTTAATGTTTTCTTAACATTGTTGATAAAATCGTCCCAAAACATGCAAAATTTCACCGACTACAAAAGTGTATATGATGCAAATTCATAATGTTTTAAAAACTGGGAATTGAAGTACTGGTTAAAAAAATGAATTACATAAAAATGAAAATTGTCAAATGTAATACATTTTCTAAAATCAATGAAATGATATTTATAGTGAATGAACTTTCTCTCACCTTTGCGTTTATAGTTTACTATAGAAAGGCTAAAACATTTTGCCAATTATTCCTTTTTCAATTAGCTGCTAGTGATTTTCATACAACTTATATATTATAAGACACGAGTTTATAACCCCAATCGAGGTTTGGAACGGAAACCGTACTCTGAAAAAGCCTACCTGTTTGATAAGTGTCAAAACACCCGTATCAACAACCTTTATGGTTTTAATGAAAGGAATATGGTCCGGGTGCGGTCAAGAAAAACTCAAATAGTAGAAATATACTGTTTTAATGAGCCAACGTTTCGCCCCACGTTGCAGGGCTTCTTCAGGGCTAAAAAAGATACAAACACATAGTTACAAAAGGAAAACAAAAACATAAGTGTAAAATAACAGGGGTATAAAATGTAAAAAAGTAAGATATAATAAGAAAAATTAAAGGTAGTAAAT
>NW_027108721.1:590889-598402 GCF_000696795.3 Halyomorpha halys | reverse complement strand
GCACCCGGACCATATTCCTTTCATCTTTACACACGGTCAATCAATAATCTTCCTTTATGGTTTTAGTTTTTATTTAGTAAAATTTTCACTTGAACACATGCTTAAGTAGTAAAGTCTTGGGAAAATGTAGTTACCTTGCCCCCAGCATGTATTGAATATGTTCCTCTACGCTCAAAGGATGTCGGTCCACATTTTTTCTTTTATTTAATTTTTTTCAAAGATAATGGGATTAAAAAGAAATATATAGTACCTATGGGATGAAGGCTTAGGCAAATTCGTATAATAGAAAAAATCTCAAAGGGCTCTCATGTATTGCATTAGCCTAGGAGGGGGGCTGGGTGTTAATTAAATAAAAAGCCTGTATGAGTATATCCTTTAAACATTAATTTTCCATTAATGCTTATTAAATTCCACAGTGATTGTTCAAAGTCTGATCTCCTTTGATGTCTATTTTCGGCTCAGGTATTTCAAGAGAGCAAGGCTTTGTTAAGATCACGAGGTGTTTATTTTGAGAACTTCGTGTCTCTTCTGAGGCAATTTAATTATGATCCCAACAATGCTCAGAAGTTTTTATGTTTTTCTCTTGAAAAGTCGCCATTGAAGATTCGCAGAAAATACATTCGCTCTGATTCAGTCTTTCTCCTAGGAAAATAGTTATGTATAGTTCGTAGTTTTCACCATGGGTCTTCGGATCACAATCAGTTTTTTGAATAAATTCTTTGTATAGTTTCGAATTCCTATAAAGTTAATATATGCTTTGATTGAAGAGCTTGGTCCAGGATTTTTGCCAGGGACGACAAGCTTAATTTTCAATAAAACAAAAAATAAAATAACTTATGTACATGTAGGGATCGCGGTAGTCACAGGGTAAGGCGAGTGGCTATTAACTTCAAGGATCCGAGATCGAATCCGACTGGGCAGAAAATTGTTTTCTGTTTCACTCTAGCTGTGAGTCAACTCCTGTGGGTTATGGGATCCACCCAGCCTCCTAAATTAGGTAAAAATCTGGTGGTGGAGCGTGATTCTGACCAAATCACCTCCTTGCACAACCGTTGGTCTAGTAACAGTACTTCTTTACAAAGTACTGAATCCCTGACCCTTCATGGCTTGTAGCGGTACAGATTTTAATTTTAATTTACAGTGGCTTCTGTAATATTTTTTAATCATGAATTTCCAAAAGTGGATATATTGATATTTTATAGAAAAATAACCAATTTCTAATGGTTTAATTGTAGACTTTTTGTAGATATATTATAAAATAACGGCTATAGAACTGTTTTAATAACTTAAGTTATCGTAAGGTAATGCACCTAAATGCGCTTACATTAGATATATTGCTTGAAGTTATTATTACTGTATGAATTAATTAATTGCTTTTTCATTAGAGCTGTGATGTCAGTGAGCTCATTGTTATCCATAAGTTTCCAAAGGGCTCCTAGTATTCAAAGAGACTTTCCGTAAGGAAGCTCTATTCCTTTAGCCAAAGTTTGCCAACTTGTAAGAGCTTCCCTAACCTAATTATGCGTCCTCACCAAGTGTGGCCTTATGCATTTCATGAAAATAGGCAACCTTAAGGTTTCACACATCCAACACCAAACATGTTATGTTTTTTTTTTTTTTAATGTATTGTAAGACTATCCCCACTGATGATAGTCATCTGAGTTTTCACACAATACTCTTGTCTATTTTAAGGGTTTTTTTCTTTATTAATTAATTTTAATATACTTCGTTGGATTATTAATTAAATGTCGATAGGTGATCCATAGCTACATTTTATCTCTCATTACCATTCCTTTTAGTCCTAAATTATAAAATACTGTTACTAAGAAAATACAATATAGTGATATGGTTTTAACGTAATTAATATTTTCCATTTAGGCAGATAATAGAATGCGAGTGTTCCAACCTCATCGGAGTTCCATGTTTTAAAGGGGAAGTAGATAAAAAAATTCACTACCTCAACAAGTTTTAATCTCTGGCGAGATTATCGATTCAGGGAGCTAGTCAATAACCTATTTGGAGGTCCCATGTCATGGCAGTCCTCCAGTGCTTCGTTTACAATATTTAACTGGCAATAAAAAATTTACAATTTTCGCTTTATTCCACAATAAAAATGAATAGGCAATTGAGTTTTGCTAGTAACACCGAAAACTAAAAAAGCACTCGTGATTATTATTGCCCGAAAACAACTGAACTATTTTAAACTGTAATAAGTAATTATAATAACATTTTAGGAATGGACTATAAAAATATATAGAATAATTAGTCGTTATTTTTTTTTAATGTAAAGAAGAAAAAGAAATAGAACGCACTTCATTATTTAAAAATATTTAAGAATTTCATTAGTATCTTTTGAAAGTTGAAGAAATCATTCTTTAAACAGACAATTACAAATTTACTCATATGAGATGTAACTATTAAAAATAATTTATAACATAATCCGGAAATTTTTTTTTTGGGATCACTCTTAATTTATAATAAATACAGGATTCCCTTATGCTTTACATTATTATCTTTGTTAGTGTAATTATTTAGAATTCATTGAAAATTACAAGATCTATTCTTTTTCCTATTTATTTACGTTTTTTTAGAATTGAACCACTATATGATTGTAATATGTTTCCTATCCTGGTTTTTCCCTTCATTCCTATGGCTTTCATATTTTCATTGTGTTTACCAGCCATCATGTTTGGAAATATATTGATTAAAAAATTGTGATTTTACGCCATTTAAACATAATTATACAAATTCTGAATTTTGCCTTTGTGCCTCTATGACGTATATAATGCTCTAAAGTATTCTTTTCTGGTATTGTATCCAGGTAGTTGTATGCTTTAACTGCGTTTACAATTTCATTTCTAACAATGAGATGGATCAGTAACGAAAAACGTTTCCACCTTAATGTGTAATATATAGGGAAGAAATAAATATGTTTCCTAAGAAACACAAGATGACATTCTATAAAATAAAAAAAAAAATAGTGTAATTTATTTTTCATCACAATTAGAGTGAAATATAGAAAATTAAAATGTTTAAATAAAATAAATTAAATTTCCATTCATAAACTGAATCAACTTATAGAGATTAATTATTTTATTTCGTAAAAAAAAGTCAACCTTTAAAAAACTATGAGGTGTTGTACTAGTTAATCAAATATTCGACATTTGAGTACAGTGTTTCCACAGCAGTTCCCGCAACTTCCCCTTAGAGTATCCATGAAACCCTGACGACAGAGACGTATTGCGGGCTTAGCTGATAACCACTTTTGTAGGGAAAGTTTATCTTCATTCCCTCTAGACACATGGACATGCTGATTTAATTGAATGATTTTTTTTTTACTCATAATCTCCCTTAGTTACTATGTGATTAAAACTAAGATTCCTTTAAAACTATGTCTGAATTTAAGGATTTTTTATGTGTATGCATAAATTTTACTTTTACCATTTATTTATTTTTATATAAGTTATGTTTATATAGAGACAAACGTCTCTCTTACTTTTATAAAGCGAATTATATGATTTAATAGTTTAATTAACACTTCTTCACATTTTTTTTTTTCATGTGAGATTGGTTTTCAACAACTTAAATTTCCGGGCTGGAGTAATCAACTGTATTTCAGTTTAAATTAAACCGTTGTTTGCATTAAACTGGGTTGTTCCTATAAATTGTTCCTAGAATGAGATGGAAATTGGACTTGAGTGAAACATTATATTCTAGTTCAGTGATAGTGCTGAGTGTCTTTTATGTAATAAAATATTGTTGATTTATGTCTAGTAATTTTTATTTATTTTTTTTTTTTACTGTAAGTAGATACAATCTATCACGAAACACCGTTATTTTGCTCTTTTTTTAATTATAACCTTTAGCCTAACATATTTATTCATTTTTTTTTAAATGAATATATACGACCATGTTGTAGTTTTTTTGTTATGGTTTATACTCTTGACTGTTGTAAGTTTGAAGGTAAATGAGAGAGAGTTTTAAAAGTAAAATAATAGAAAAATAACCTATAAAGAACAATAAAAAGCTAGAACAGATGATATGTGTCAATATTTATATCGGTGTTGCATTACTATTAATGTTTACATAATGATATAGCTAACTTTAATAAGTATAATAACTTTTTAAGAATAATTAACCGTCGAAAAAACAAATTAATTTATTTTGGTTATATATAATATTTATATCTATAATTGGACTCAGGTGGACCACTTTAGCTTTTTTGTTGTTAACATTATTTGTAGAGCTTTGGTGAGTTTTATATTCTTAAATTTTTAATTAATTTTACATTTTTTTTATCAACTTCTATAAATTATTGATACTCTATAAATTAATGTTATATATATATATTAAATAGATGACTAATAATAGTATATTATTTGTAGTAGTTAACGTGTAATGTATATATTTTAAATTTCTTTTCCCTACTTTGTGACCTTTGCAAAAGTAAATTTCCGGAAAAGGGTTCCAATGAACTAACCCTGAACAAATAAGACCTGGTCGCTGGTGTTGGTATTACTCGGGAAAATAAAACTATCTGGAGTTTACTTTGCAATTCTGAGTATTAAAAAGGTTTTACCCCCTCCCATTTGCCTTTGAGTTTGTTGGGCTAATTGGAATTATATTGTGAGGTGCGTTGAGTTATATTTTTCAGAGATATTTTTGTATTTTGTTGTGAATTGTGTTTCCTTTAGTTAAATTTTATCGATAGTGTTGGTTTAATTAAGATAATCAATAAAAAATGTTTTTATGTTTCTAAATGTATAATAGATAAGATCAATTGAAAATGATAAATATATTAATTAACAACAATAATAAATAATATATATATATATATATAATTAGTATCTAATTATTTTTCCAAATATGAAGTGTGTGTGATAAATTCTAAATGAAGTCGTACGATTAAATGGTAACCAGATATCTATATGCCGATAATCTAATTAAATTTTTTATTTTATTATATCGAGCATATTAATTTTGATTATTTTTTGTAATATTAACTTGATATTGATAGGTTTAATATATTAAATTTTCTGTTTTAATGATTCTTTTGCCATTTTATTACTGTTTCAATTCATTTAGTACTAGGTGGTTTGGTGTCTAAAACTGATTTTAATCACTGTCACGCCTCTAAGTTCATCATAAGGCCCGCCTTTTTTGGCTTCACTTTTCCTGCCAGGTTACCCCCTCCATCACACGCCTTTCTCTAAGACAGGCACATTCAGTGGAGTTTCATTATATAGAAAGATAGAGACAAAATATTATTTTATAGAAACATCAACAAAATATTTCCAAAAGTTCAAATATATAAGTACTGGTACAATTTAGATGATTTTAGTTTGTGTTGTAAAGATTTTCATTATCTTTAAAATGAGTTGCTGAACTTTTCTAGGAAATGTATAATTTCTTAGTTATTCGAAAAAATATTGTTTTTTTTTTTTTTAGGTGTTATTAAAGTTGAATTCATATTAAATAGTCTTGACTTAATAAGCTTTAAAAAGTTATATACTCTCTATCTTAAAATTGAATATCCATGAAATATTAAATTTGATTTTATATATAATTTATTAAATGTTATTAAAATATATACAAGTGGAATTGCTGAAGGTGATATAGTGACATGATACAAACATGTGAAGAATCTACCCATTGATAGAACACTAAAAATCTAATTTAAAAAATGATTTTTGTTATATCATCATAATGTTCTTTATTTAAAGTTAGTTAACATAAGATGGCACTGGAGGAAATTTAATTATTAAAACATTTTAATATCCTGTTTAAGTAAACTTTATGCAATGATCCGCTATTTTTTTTAAATCATTATTTTTGTTTCTGTTTCTCTATGTTCCATTAAAAACGTTTCAGAGACATAACTATGCCAAGTATGAAAGGTCATTTTGTGAGTAGACAATTTGAATATTTAAAATGTTTTCTCAGAACTTTTTGTGAATTCTGTTTCCCGGTGATACTGGTCGGGCGGGTTGGATGGTGGATGGGGTACAAAAGCCTGTTACTCAGCTAGTTTTCCCTATGTCCTTTGCAACACAATTTTCTTTACAATGGCGGAAGGGTCAGGTAGGACAAAGAAAATGGGCCGTTGGGAATTTTCCACGGAATAGGGGAAGTGTTTGCCCCCCTCCCTGTCAGGGGGAAATAATTGGCTGAATGGTTCTGGATCCCCCCCTCAGTCGTGTCAGAATCCAATAAATTCAATTTTCTACTTAGCTGATACGTGTCTCTTTTGACTAGGACTAAGGTTTGTTAAAGTTGTTTTTCTCGTTACATTAGGTCATTTTTGATATTAAATTACTCTCTCAGGTAAAGATATATTCACCTAAAAATATGTAATGTTTGCGAGGATATAACCTGCGAAACTAGCTACATCTATCAGACTCGAATGAGAGAACTGATTTATAAAGATACAAAGAGCTTCGTTGAACACGTTGGTTTGGTATATTCTTGTATATGCTATATATTACTATTATGTTACAATTTATTTTTATTATATGAATAATTGTGACAAAAGTATGCTAAAAAATATGAAGAAACTAGTTATTTATTATTTGTATGATATGAATAAAAGCATCTAAATTATGAAAAAACAAATTTGAAAAATATGAATAATGTATTCACTATCTGTTTTTATCAAAGCTTATGTCAATTGTTTTGATTAAAAGCGTTTTTTTTTTTCAATTTCAAATGAGATTTGTCCGTTTTAAATTTTTAAAGTATTGAGTTGGTATAAGTAAATTTGAAACAAAACTAACATAATATTATATGCCATGGTGGAAATACTATGATAATTTAAACCTAAAAAGATTTTTTTTTTATAAATGAAATAATTTAATGCAGCAAAGATAAATAAGAGATAATATGTTTTATGACTAAATATAGACAATCTTCTATATTCATTGGCTATACTTTTATGTGATCTATGTAAGCTTTCATATCTTAATTACAAGCATAAGGCATATTAATTACCAAATTAGCAAAGTAAAATAACAAATTCATTAATATATTCTATATTATTTTTTGTTAGAGAGTAGGTATTTAAATTAATTCACCAATTTCTTTTAGTTCTTTTCTCTCACCATCTTTACTATCTTCGGCCCTTCCTGAAATGTCTAGGGAGACTTTTGTAATTGGTCTATATTATTTTTCATTACCTAGTCTTTTAAAAATGTTTGTTCTAATTTAAACAAATTAAGCTTATTGGAATTACTTTATTAAAATAAAAAGACAAAACCACGATAAACTGTAAAATAAAACATTGTGGGGGTAATATTAACTAAAACAGAAATAAAAACTGTAAACAAATAATTAATTTTAGTTTAAATAATATTATTATATCACAACATATTTTGAGAATATTCTTCTATAATGAGATGTTTTTAGCAGTCTTTCTAGGTCACTCGCAAAACAGTCCGTACTGCTGTAGAAATGTATCAGCTATATCTTCTTTCATTTCCTGATCTACTCAAATGTCTCTGAGCATTAGCGCTTAATA
>NW_027108721.1:580854-584506 GCF_000696795.3 Halyomorpha halys | reverse complement strand
TACATGATAAGTTGGTGCATTTGTTCAATTCGTTGTTAAATAATACATGTATTTGCAAAAATATGTTCAAAAGATTATATTTATTTCCTTTCCGTTTCATCAGTGTGTAAAATGCTAGATGGTTATTGTTTCAAATTTTTAACTAATTCAAGTAATTGGTAAATCATACTATACCTTAGCCCCATATCCTTTGAGAAATTATTTAAATATTCATCTATTTCTGTGTGTTAATTTTCTTTTAGAAAATAACACGGTTAACATTAAAATAATTGTTTAACTAATGTTTCATGATGTGTCACTAAATGCTAACACCGAGACAACTATGAGCGTTCAAAATGGAGATCTTCGACAAGAATCTTGGACTTAAATCTCTACTTGCCTACTTTGTTTACATGAATATTCAAGATGCCGATAACTCAGAATAATATTAACGTTGCCGGAAATGCCTGCTGTATACATTTGCATGCTTTTACCCAGTTATGTATTTATAATTATAAATAAGCATTTGATGCATATCTGTTGGTTTTTATTCAATTTTAACAGTTATTGAGGCTTTAAACTGTGACAACAGAAGGCATACGGGTGGAAGCAATTGTTTTAGAGTTCAACCGTTAGGAAGCAATTATATGTAAAACGCGAACGCAACTTATATATAATGCTTTATAATCAGTTCAGGTTTATTGGGATTAGTTTTCATAATCTTTTTCTAAATACTGTTTGTATAAAGCGGCCTACACGTTATAAACTTTATCGTTAAATATGTGTGGGTTGATTTGAGGATGTTGACATTTTACGTTGAAAACAATATTGAGGTAAGCTGAAATCATTTCATATTTAGTGGGCGGTGCTTGATGTTGGAGCTATCGTTTGCACCCTCCATAGAAAGTATCTCTTTTTTCATTTCGTCTGTTCTTTTTCTATTGAAATACTAATCCGAGGTTTAGTTATTTTAGTCTACCTTAATGATGCAAAATGTTTTATTTGAAATATGCCAATTTAGTGAAAATAAATTTTACCAAATTCTATCTTCAGAAATCCGAAATAGAATTAACCAAGATAGATTTATCTTAATATATCCTTCTCCATATTGTTTTCTCTGTAGAGAGAAAGTAATAAAAAAATGTTATGCTTTATATTTCTTCATTAAAAATTACAGTAAAAAAAAATAATGTTCCCTTAATTTGGTAATGTTGGGGTCTTGATTGTATCTGAACTAGAATAAGTTTTTAATTGTATACATTTTTTTCGTCCTTATTTCTAATAAATGGTAACAGTTTGTTCAATTATTTACTGTCCATTATTATATATTTTTTTAAACTAAAAACAGGGCATATTTTTTATATAACTGTTTGTTTACTCTCTTATCACTCTCTTCTCTTTTTTGAAAGACGTTTCACACCACTCATTTAAGAGTACACTCATAAACAATATTTTATTTTTTTAATAGTAAAATATATCTACGTAAAACAATTAAATACTTAAAAAGTGGAAATTTACTTCATGTAAATTATTGATTCTCCCACGGACTTGTGAACCCAATAAACACGTATTCATACATGACGTTGACGAACTTGATCGAGGCTGCTTTCCAACGCACAATAAAACAAAAAAATGAACCGAAAACATAATTTATAAGTATGTTTTGTATAAATTTATTTACAATTTTATTTGTTGATTTTTTTTTATGGATCAATTTAGATTATTATTATTTTTTTTAATAATATATATTTTTTATTATTCTAATGATTAGATTACATATTTTGTTATGGTTTTGATTTTTTTAATTATATTTTTATGTTTTAAGTCGTTAAGGTTTACCCCATGAACCAATTAATATTTTTACTTGTAACAATATATATATATAGACAGATTAATCATTTATACATTCATGTTAGAACAAACCTTCATAGTGATTTCCCTCGCCTGAGTCAAAACTATTTGTTAATATTTCAAATAGCAGTTATTTTTGTAAAAATATTTATTTACTCTTGGAATTTTGAATACACGATTAAGATTAGAATCAGAATTAATATTTAGAATGATATAATAGCATGAAGAAAAAAATTGAACTGAGTAAATTGAAGGGTATCTGGGGTTTAGAGACTCAAAAATACGAACCCTGAAACCGTTGTAATGTTTCCAGCATTTCTGGACTAGCTGTTTAGTCCTACGGATTGAATATATATATTTTTATTTTAGCATCGTATTTCATCATAATGAAGTATTTATTATGCTGTAACATTTGAATGACTAATGATGTAGCTGATTTTCTCTCCTGTTGATTGCTGTAGTATAATTTATGAAAGGCATTTTAGCGGAGCTTTTATAAAAGATGGCCTGTTGAGATTGTGGAGTAGAGAAGGGGGTGAATTGAGATGTTTATGAAGTGGCCCTGGTTCCCTCCCACCTGCCCCTGTCTGCTTTAACTTCGTTTGCGATTCGTCTTCATTTTCGTATTTATTTTTCACCGTCCTGGCTCATGTTTGAGAAAATGATCGAAATCATGCCTTACAAGTCTTTCTTTTTTTTTTGTTGTCGATGTTTTTTTTTTTTGTTTTTTTATGGATTATATTTTTTCTTTTAACAATTCATTGAGTAAGAATTTGTGGATCTATATGATTTCAACTTCTAAAAAAAG
The DNA here is from genome assembly GCF_000696795.3 of Halyomorpha halys. NCBI lineage: Eukaryota > Metazoa > Arthropoda > Insecta > Hemiptera > Pentatomidae > Halyomorpha > Halyomorpha halys. The sequence goes on along the minus strand of NW_027108721.1, from coordinate 581,868 downwards.
TTTGTATACTTTAATTTGTATGTTATGTATATATATATATGATATTTGATAAGTAGTGTGTAGGATAAGTATTATTATCAAACAAGCATTGTAATAACAGCTGATAGCCTATGGGGAAGCTAAAAATAAATGACAGAATCATTCTAGCATTCAGTGTTCACCTCGTGTCTATTTCTTCTTATTTTACTTTACTATTCTAAGTATTTAACTTTCATATATATGTATATATGTAACACGGTTGTTCAGCTGTTATTTTGACGTGAGGTGATCGAGTAGATCAGCTGATTGAAGGTTTATATATAGGGGTACCGAACACAATAAAAGAGCAGTCTTTCAGTTTACTTCAAGCGTTTCGTTTCGCACTTCTTTCTCTCCTATTTTTAGTTTTCACTTTAGTAAAAGATAACTGGTGTTGAAATCCGGGAACTTTAGATACCGGAGTAATTTTCAGTCTAAAAAAAGCGTAGAACAGTTCATATTGAACAACTTGAAGTCCTACTAACCGAAACACCTGCGCAAGAGTAATACAGAGTGTCCTCATCTACAGCTAAGTTGCTGTTGTATTATATTTTCTTAAGTGGTGATTTAGTTTTTGTTTAATTCTTTTTTGATTATGAAGATGTGCTGAATAAATTATGTTCCATTTTTTTATTATATGTATGTATATGTATATAAATAATGGTTTGATCCTCCTGTTAATCATCATTTCTTCATTTTTTACATATGACGATCCTAATTTTCATTTGAAAATTGTAAGTATGCTATATGAACATTTATTGCTCTTCCTTTGTTAGTTATCTTCAGCTGATTTATATTTTTTGTTTATTTTATTAGAGATTTGGTACCTTATGGTTTATAATATGAGGTGGTTTTATTTGATTTGTTTCTTTTCCTTATTTATTTATTTTGTATTTAATACTGATTATAATTGGAAGTCTATAATATTCATTTACGCATAATGTTTTATATAAATATTATTTGATCTTTTATTTTTATAATTTGGATATGGTATTC
>NW_027108721.1:566473-580804 GCF_000696795.3 Halyomorpha halys | reverse complement strand
TTTATTGTAATAAGAGATATTTAATGATATTTTATCATTTCATTATTTATATTTTTTTAGAATATATTAAGAGTATTATTATTTACGATGAGGTGTAGATAGTTGACCGTAGATTAACGATTGGAGTTAAACTCAGAGTTTTAGGCCTACCTTCTACGTCATATCCCCTGATGACCTGAAACTGAGGTCGAAACGTCGGGATGAAATAAATAAATATGGTTTTGTTTATTTATGTTGTTCTTTGCTGACCGAACCCCCTGACAAACTTCTCCAATTATTATTATTTACCTATATTTGAATCATAATAGATAACATAAATACAACTCAAGATTCATTTCCTTTACTATACAATTATACGGTTAATATTAATTATCCTATCGATTTACTTTAGCCATCTTGACTTACTGTTAATAGGTAACATAATATGAATAACAATTAATTCCATCTCTGATCAAGGCCCATTCTGATTATATATTATTATCCACTCATCTTATACAAAATTGATAAACATAATTTTGAAACAAAAGTTCTTGTCGATCATTTTTTTATTTACTATTATTTTGAAGTCGAACATAATTTAATTTTTTTATTATTATTTCATTAATATTAAGATTGGATATTTTTTTGTAATAAAGGTTTCATCGCTTTAGTTCAAATAAAAACAAAGCTAAAAGATTTTTCTGGTATCGAGAGGTATACCAAAAGGGAAAAAAAACATGTTATTTAAAAGTCCTTCTCTGAAGGTTACGGGCCATAATGGATATTTTATCGAAGAAATAATCCAAATAGTGTTTGTTTTTTTTAAATGTAATTCATTGTTCTTTTTTTACCAATTTATGTCACATTATGAATTAAAGGATATTATTTATTTGTGTAATGTATGGATGAACACATACGAAGGGCTTTATTCCAATAAAAATATTTTAATATACTTTATTCATTTAGCACATGTTTATACAATTTTCTTAGGAAACTACCTTCGATACGAAATTTGCCAGAGCTGTGTGAAGGATGGCTTGATGACTAACCCACTGAAGTGGGATGATGAAAAACTATTTAGGCGGGATCAAATATTCATTTTAGGCCCGACGAGAGGTTGGCAGCCGAGGGTGAAGTTTCCCTGATGAAAGTTTGATAAGCTAATTCAGGGTGTCCTAATAGCAGCGCAAACATTTGCCGTGTATCCACAACTTGCGTCCTCCGCCCGTCCCGATAGTCTAAATGGCCATTCATTGTATTCTTTACTTTGTCATCGTATGTCACTGTATTTCATTTTGTTGCTCATTGGTTCTGAATAATGTGCTTATATACACTTTATCTCCTAAAACAATGTAAACATGTATTTGTCATAGGTTTTTACTTTATTTTTGTTCTGTTTTGAAGTGCTTTTTGGTTTGATAATGAGCGGCTTACTTGTGGGATAGAATCGATTCAATATTCGCCTTTCACAAGCCTTCTCTTGACCGCTAGTAATGATGAATGTCCACTGTAGAAAACTTGTTTTTCTTTTTAAAAAAATATGCATTTTCAGACAAAATAAACGTTGTTAGTTACATCCATGGACATAATCATAAATTTTGATGGTAAGGATTTTAACGCATTTTACATATTTGTGAGAAATGGAAGAGATTATTTTAGGATGCGTATTAATCCTTTGGACGCTCTGGTGGTGAAAATTATATTTGTGTCCTGTTGTGTTCTTTTCCTTTCTAAAATTCCGAATATCTAGATATTTTTTTAATTTTGTGCATGAATGATGAAATGTTTTTTATTGTTTATCAATCGCTGAACTGAAAAAAAGATCCATTATTTTAGTTAAATTAAAGTAACATTAAAATAGCTGCAACTTACTTTAAAAAGAAACTTACCTTTTTGGATCACCCTATTCCAACTACGCCTAGCACTCATGTGGCTCGATTTCCTTCTGGCTTCAGTAAAGTGTACACTGCCATCACTACATTCAAACCTATGCCCACAGAGCAACTGTTTATTGTTTTAGACCATAACTTTCATAGTATTGCAGGAGTTGAGCTAAATTCTGATTCTTTGTGTCTAGCAACGTCTTGTCATCAATTTTTTCGGAGTTTCGTGGTATCCCAGCTTAAGCCACGTTACGTCAATATAGTTTTTTTATCATTAATTTCGTTATTAGTAGTGGTTATTTTTTATGTTTAGTAAAAACTCTATGATACGAGGTATATGTTGCTTTCAGAAAATGATAGGGAACTTCTATTTTTTTTTTAAGTTAGCGTTGCCCAAGTGGTATGCCTTTGATCACATTCCTCCGGCAGGTTTCTTTCTCCCCCAATCCTAAAACCTAAGTAAAACCTATTTCCTGGTATTATAACCGATAATGTTTTGATGTTTAGCTCAAACCTGCGTTTGGCCCATTAAGGTCTTTGTGCTTTACCCAATCCGGCCCAAACTCCTGTGGAACGTTAATAGAAGAAAAGATGGGTAAAAAAGGCACTTTGTTGCGAAACACATTTGCCTTCAATTCAGGGAATCAAAGGGAAACGGAGGGTAGGTGTGGATAATATCAGATGAGATGCCATCTTAAAAACCTCCGTAGTGACGCTGGTTCCATTCCGGTCTGGATGGGTTGAATTTCATGGCGGTCCCACGGAATAAAAGCTCGCCCCTACCACTCTAATCAGAAATGATCCAGGTTAGTTACCTCTGGGATAACCCTCTTTCTTCCCTCTGTATGACAAAAATAGGCAAATATGATACATGTTTAGATTTGAATTTTACGAAATATTTTAGACATCCTTCTCATAAGAATGATATCCTACTACTATCATTTTCGCGGTCTTATTTTCTGATTCACAAACTTGAAAATTATAATGAGTTTCATTTAATCATTTCATTAAAATTCAAACCCAGCTTTATTTCAGCCTAAATACAACTTAATTAATGCAAATAACTAAAGAAAATAAAAATTCTCCTGTAACTGCCATAATTATAAGTAACCGGGATGAGGGCTTCCAGTATGGAATTCTCCAGTGAACCGTGCCGTTTGGGAAGTCATAACTTTATACCGCCGGAGCAATACCGTTGTCAATGTGGCTATAAAATTTCTCATATTGGGCTCATTTATGACCCACTGAGGGGTAAAATGTGGATTTATCTGTCGACAGTTTGAATAGGATACAAAATGCTATGGGGAATTCAACTGTAACTTTTCCGCTAAATTGTTCGTCTTTTGTAGAATACGAAATGAGATATCATTTTGCTACGTTTTGCGATGCTATGATCTGTATTCATACAGTGCCTATTCATGGAGTCAGTATAATGAAAGAATACTGGCATGCTAACTTATGATTTCACTTTTTTATTTAAAGGAAAATTGATGTAAAGTCTGCATTGTAAATCTAAATTATCATATTGGAAGATTATTAGTTGACAATGTGTAATTGAGATTGGGAAATTGGTCAGGGTGGTGGTCAAAAATGGTACTTATTATAAGAGAGGTTAAAAATAGTTTGAAAAAATAAACAAATCTTTTTTTTTTTTTGCTATGTTGTACTTTTTTTTTTTACCACCACCTGGATTATGTCCCTACCATGAAATTATTTTACTAATAATACATTTCGAAGCTTTAGGAAAAAGCATAATATAAAAAAATATTAAACAGTGAATCAATCTTTTTATTTATTTTTAAATTGATTGTAAGTGTTTTAATGAATAAAATAATATTTATTACTTGGACAATTAATAGCCAGTTCGTCACGATCTACTGTTTATAACTTGGAAAATCATGATATTCTTTTTTTTATAGAAATATAAGCATTAAAAAAAGAATGAGAATTAAGAAGAATATGCATTTCATGACGCGATTCTTTACTAACCACAATTCTGTTAAACTTAATTCCTATCCTATGTTTTATAAAAAAGAACCATAATTAAACTGATTGTTAGTACACAACAACCAGGAAGTATCCTGTTATTTTAAAATTTAAAAGCTATAGGGAAATCGTTTTCTCTTAGTTTTATTTTATTTTTATTACAGGCGTTGAATATTGATGAAGCTTGGTGTTACTAAAGCAGCCGATTAATTTCAACGGTGTGTGCGGCTGTAAAACGTTTTGGAAATTATTCGTTTTATTTGATTATTCAATAAAATTTATTTATCGTAAATCTACTGCTGTATTCAGAATACGAGTATTGACATATTCTGATCCGTACTTGATCAAAATTTTTTATGTAGAAATTACTTGTTGATTGCACACAATGAAAATTGTCTTTTAGAAGGTATCAGGTCTTTTTTCTTTTCAGACACCTTGAAGACTTAATCAAGATATAAGCTTAAACTTGCGGGTTTGTGGGGATTTGTTGTTTATAATTGATATTAGGATTATATTTCGTACATAAATTCACCTTTTGATTGATCTTTCTGAATAATTTTATTTTTATCATTGTTAGGGGTGTTGCAAAAAAACATCATCATTTGAAATAATACACCTACTATTATTAATTTAGTTTTTAATAACAATTAAAAAATAAAATATATTAATAAAATATCAAAATAATTTTATGATATTTTGTTAAATTTCTGTATTAATATATAAATTATGATTTCAGGTGAGTCGTTACTGTTATTTTTTTCCACACTCAAATGTTCCTGCATTTGGTAAGAAATAATTTTTATTTAGCATAAATAACCAATAGATATTAATTTTAGGTTGGTTTGGGCAACCTTCATAATGTGGGTTTGGAAAATCTCAAATTATTAATTATTTCATGCGTACATATGTAATATGTATTTAAAAATGGCGATTATTGAGTAAATATTTATAAACATGTAAAAATAGAAACAGAAGTAAAATAAATCATCTTCAAAACTATTTAGTGAGATATCTAATAAACACTAGAATGATCACTTTTGAAACTTTAAATTATTATTTGTCTATGCTACTTCTTAATTTTATTTAATAAGTCGTAAAATAATGATTACTGAAAAAAAGTATGTATTTTTACATTTACAACAAGCAGTTATATCAAAAAGGGTGGAAAGTGGGTCATTTGATATCAATGTTTTATTTATTTCAAGAGATATTTACTCCTACTGGGGCTAAAACTATAATAGATCCGTTCATCATGAATTTCGGAAGTCCTGATTTCCAATTAATTTTGGCTCATTAGGTATAAGAAAAACACTGAGAATTAGGATTCGGAAATGTACAATTTTTTTTTTTATATAATTTTTTTATTTATATCTATAAACAATAATACAAACAACAATAAAAAAAAGTATTCTCTACTTTCTAATATTGTATTTACTTATTTACGCAAAGATGTTTTAGCCAAAATATACTGTCGATAGTGTAGTGTTAACTCTTTATTATACAGAAAGTGCTTATATAATTGGTTTTATCATTGTTTATAATTATTATTATAATTATAGTTTTATTTTATTAACACAACTATATTATTTCTAGTATAATTATATTTATAATAAGTATATTTAATGATAATAAAGGTCTCATCAGTTCAATTTGTTTATTTAAAAATGTTTTTTTGTCTTTTATCTTAAAGATTTATAAAGATTATTTTAACCTTAAATATATACTTTCATATATTGTTGAGTATATAAAATTAGGTACTGAGTCAAATGGGCCAAAGAGAGATAAAATGGTGTAAGTCCAACCTGGAGTTTGAGATACTCTAAACTTCAGAAATAGTTGTGTAAAATGTATAGTAATAACAGCCTTGTCAGTTAAAACTAGTCAGTCAAACACATATAAAAATTGGAGAAGTTTGTCGGGGGGGGGGGGTGCGGTCAGCAAAGAAAAACATAAATAAACAAAACCATATTTATTTATTTTATGCCGACATTTCGACCTGAGTTTCAGGTCATCATCAGGGGTTATGACGTAGAAGGTAGGCCTGCAACCCCGTGTAGTTTATCACTCAGGTCGAAACGTCGGCATAAAATAAATAAATATGGTTTTGTTTATTTATGTTGTTCTTTGCTGACCGCACCCCCGACAAACTTCTTCAAGCATTAATCTACGGTCAACTATCTACACCTCATATTTATTTATTTTATGCCGACGTTTTGACCTGAGTTTCAGGTCTTCATCAGGCCTACCTTCTACGCTATAACCCCTGATGAAGACCTGAAACTCAGGTCGAAACGTCGGGATAAAATAAATAAATATGGTTTCGTTTATTTATGTTGTTCTTTGCTGACCGCACCCCCCGACAAACTTCTCCAATCATTAATCTACGGTCAACTATCTACACCACATATAAAAATATTTGAGAGGATTTTAAGTTGATGCACTCAGCAATTATTTAATTTTTTTTTTTTGCATTTTATTAACATTAATATTGATGTTAATAAAATTACTCTCACCACTCTTACTTTCAATGGCTCAAATTACCGAATTCAATGGCCCAGAGTTAAAATACTTTTAATGATGTTCCTTCAAGTATTGAGTGCCGTAGGTAGTATTAAAGATATGAGTTCCGAATGAAAAATTAAATTTTTGTTGGAAAGGACTGTCTGTTTGAGGCAGATTTATTTTGTAGTTATAAAAAAAAACATCTATTTGGTCTCAACAATTCTTTTTGTTATATCAACACTCCAACGTTTCGGCCATTCCGGCCTTTTTCAAGGTTTTTTCTACAATTTTATTTTTAAATACAATCTATGCGTCATAGTTTAATTTTAAAAACATTATAAAAATCATATTTCCTACTTTATTGCACTGTGCCTTAATGGCCGAAACGTTAGAGCGTTAAAATAATTTTTTAAAAATATTTAGACCAAATAGATGTTTTCTTTATAACTACTATGAATATATATTGTTATAATTTAAGTAATAAAATATGAGGTTGAAATAACTTCCTTTTTTTTCCCAGACTCTTGAACCACGTTTTTCTTGGTAAATCCGAGTCTAATAGAGGCTATTGTTTTTAAAGTTATGATATCCTAGTTTTGTTGTTAGTTTTATAAAAACAAATTATAATTTCTGATGACCTTTAGATATAATTAAATAGTTGAATTCCTAAACTCAGTGACAAATCAGAAGACAGAGCTGCCTATAGCTGACAAAGTGGAAGGGGTCATCAGAAACAGGGAATGGTAGCTTTCAATCACCGACTTCAGCCTCACTGCCCCCGACCATTATCTCCTCAAAGACCCTCCTGCCATTTCCAGTACCGGTGTCTCCATCCCTCTCTTGTTTTTGTATGTCACTAACGGTATATGCTGTTATTTACTATAATAGGAGTTGTGCTTTTTCATTTTAAAAATTAATTCAATTGTTCATTATGTTTCTTAATTTGTTCTGATTGTATATCAAAATTCTTTTAGTGAGGATCTAAAAACATTTCTGATTAATGTTGAGAAATGGAAACTTTTTGGTAATCATTTAGAAATGATTGTGTGCGTGCACGTGTTTCAGAGTTGGCCAAATATTATTCGAATAACTAGAAACGAATACTTTTTTATTCGTGAATTTTTTACTCGGATAATCAATTATTCGTACAAAAACATTTGATCAATCATCCGAATTATTTTTTATTAGTCATTATTTTACACGAAAATCAATTATTCATACATAATATATATATAACATAATATTAACCATCCTATTACTCATTTATTCGTCATTATTTTACACGAATAATCAATTATTGGTTCAAAACAATTCGAATAACCATTTGAATACTTTTATATTCGTCCATTTTATGGAAAAAATTAAATGATTAACCATCCGAATGCGTTTGTATTTGTATAAAGACGACAATTTTTGTCTTACAGCTATACATTGATATATTTTATGATCGCGTCTTGATTAATTTTAACTTTTCTGATTTCTAACATATAAGGGTCCACTTTTATGTTTCAATATATGCCAAAAATGAAAATGCTATCGATTTTAAGATTGCCTATCGATTTATTTGAACTTTCTTGATTTCCAACATGTAAAGGTCCCTTTAAGTTTTGGGATATGTAGAATATGAAAATACTATCGATTAATTTTTCTGATTTCTAACATGTTAGGGTAAAGAGGCCCTAACATGTTAGAAATCAGAAAAGTTAAAATAGATCAATATCATTTTATATTCTACAAATCAAGAAAGTACAAATAAATTGATAAGCAATCTTAAAATCGATAGCATTTTCGTTTTGTACTCGTCTGAGTGTGTGAAATAGGACTCTCATACATTAGAAATTGGAGGTGGTAAAATAATTAGTGAATTTAAAAAAAAAATTAAAATTTTATTCGAATAATATTTGTTCGACTAATTTTGTATTCGAATAATTTTTCATTCAACTAATTTTTTATTCGATTGAAATAGTATTTTAAATATTCGAATAAAAAAGTATTCTGATTGTTTAGTCGTATTTTTATTCGAATAAAAATATATTCGTCTCTCGTCAATCGAATAAAAAAGTATTCATCTCTTGTCAATCGAATAATTTTTACCCAACTCTGACGTGTTTGTGTACTTTGGGATAAATTATGTGAATTTATTGCATTAGCAGATCTTATTTGTCTCCATTCATCTAGTTTTAACTACCGACCCTGAACTTATTTCATAAGATATAGCTTCCAGTATTATTACCGTAGGGAGGAATTTAAGTAGTTTCAACTTGCAGAAGGGGGCTGGGGTATGGGCTCCAGGGGATTTAGAAAACTTTTTTTTCCAATGTGGGCTATACCAATAATAGCTATAAAAGTGTGCGTCTAGTAGCTATCAATATTATTGACATTTCAAACCTCTACTAGTTTAAGAATTTTGATTCAGATTTCTATTGGTCATAGTTGTGGATTTTACGGATTATCATAGTAAATCAGATTTTAAGACGAATTCATTTCAGGCCCTACCTTGATCCGATGCACCCTAAAGGCTGATAAATCACTAAAAACGTGACTATTCTTAAATAATTTTAAGGAATTGGGTGCTGTTAAACGGGACTGTATGGATAATCGAAAAACCCTAAACAATAAAATCGTTTCAGAATTCAATTCCACCTAAAAAATTCATCATCATGATAGCTTTTTCAGCCTCCTCGGCCTGTTGAGAAACTCAATTTATTATGATAGATTCGTATAAGAAATTGAATTCTAAACCCATTTATTTAAATACTTTTTTTTTCTCTTTTCCGCTCTCTTTCCTTGCATATAGTAAAAAACTGTAAAAAAAATTGTTTTTGTGATTTTCACCTTTAGGACGCTTCAATCAAAAACGTACATGATATGATAGATAGTTCACTTCGAATTATTTTTAAGTTCACAAGTCAATGAAGAAATCATTGCATCACTTAATTGTATATATATGTAAGTGTTATAATAAATTGTTTGTTGAGTAATGACATTTTAAAGAATTTTAAATATGAGTAATATTTAATATTACTTCTGATAAATTTTAATATTCCTTAGTAAAACCATAAAAGTAAAAAAATAGTTTCACTGATAAGAAAACTAATATCCCCAAAACATTTTTTTGATTTTTTAATAATAAAACTGCATTTTTTTTTATTTATATTAAATTGGAAAATATAGTCAATAGTTGGTACTTACCACACGTTTCGTTTAGAAAGATAAATCATTAATTTTCTTTTTATTGCATTTTCTCATTTAAAGTAACTTGAATTGTTTCGCTATTATTTTACTTTTTTTTTTAAATTTCTTTATTGATTATTTTACTTTATTTTTTCGTATTTATTATTATTTTTTTCCTTTTCTTCTATTTCTTAATTTGTTATCATTTAATTTATATTTTCAAATATCTTGTGTATGAGCTCTCTCATCTATATTACTATTGTCTAAAAGTATGACAGAATGTAATATTAGAAAATAAAAATATATATTAAAAAGTATAAAAAAAATTATGTTCGAATTTTTTCCCTAAAAATTTTATTTCTTGTTTTTTAAAATTATTTATCCGTTTTCTAAAACCATTCGTTATACTTTATTTATAACTCATAGTCTAGTCGGTCCCATCCTGGACTACTATGTTTTTTATGTTACTTTTTTTACAGTATGTAACTTTATTCTAAACAACAATAAGTCCTTTGATCTATCATAAATTTTTTCAAGAAAATAACCTCCGTGATTCTTTTCGTAAATTAATCTCTTTAATGTCGTTCCTACGAACTCCCTAGCCCTGTTTCCCACATTTTCATATGTTCTTTTCTCACAAAAAATGAACAAGATTTTCAATTTAGTGAGAAAAAGTTGAACTGCGTTATTCTCGCTTTTTCTATTATATTGCTCTATATGGTTCAGTTGTGGCCATACTCAAAGAAGATGATCTTTCCAGATGAGAATATCATTACTTGATTGAGTCATTTATCGTTGTTTTTTAAAATGCTTTTAACTATTTACCCCGTCTTATTAAAGAAACAAATAACAATTTATATCATCGTGACTACATTGCTGATGTGGTATTATGTAAGCTATCTGAAATTATCTTTATTTACAACTGTAAAGGGGTTTAGCATGACGATGATATGTTTTGCTGACATCATTAAGATTCTCTTCACGAAGGCCGGTAATGTACAAGGTTTTCACTTTCGCTTCACCTTCGGTTGTCAAGTTCACCTAAGAATTATATGCAGGTTAGTTCTTTTTTGGCTACGTTTTGCATATTGGATTGGCGCGTTTCTAAGTCCCTCTTCTGGAGGTCTGGTTCCGTTTGATTCATACTATGGAAGGTTTTCTCGAATTCTACACGTCTCGGATTTTTCGTTATTCCAAAACATAGACTATTTTCTCTCAAACTATGTATTAATTATTATTATATATTTTTTACGTTATCTATTGCATCATGATTTGTTTGCATCGAAAGTAATTCAGTCAATGAGACTCTGAACCATCTATCCTTTTTCTGCTGCTTCAAATGTTCGTAGGAATATATATTAACACGTCCTAGTCTACTCTTCATTAAATTCCAAAGATTAATATTAAATAAATACTAAACTTAAACAATAACTTATTTCTTCTCGTTTCGTTATAAGATACTCCGTGGGATTGAGTATTTTATTGTTAATTATATGTATAAAGACACATATTTTTACTAAAATAGGCATATTAATTAATAAAAGAACTACTATAATTAATTTTGAGGAAAATGATACAAATTATATTATTTTATTTACCTGATCTTAGTATCTTATGTATTTTGGAACATAGAACGTGAATAATGAAACAAAATATACCATACTATATGAAATATTTATTATACCATAAACAAATTAATGGAAACAATTGACTAATAATGAACCATTATTATAATATCTGTTTATTAATATTTCTGAAATCTATCTTTTTTATAAAATGGACATAAACTTATCACAATATTTACTAACTGTGAACATATTATTCTAATATTACATTAAACCCCAAAAAACTAAATTAAATATATTGTTAATTATTATTTTTGTTAATAGCCTGATTCTTCTTTTTTTCACTTTAAGAAATGACTACGAGAACAATTAAGTCTCGAACATTCGTCACAATATAGTTGTTTGATTTCTCAAATTCATACATTTATATATTTATTATATATAACTAGCTGAGTATCGTTAAAATAATATTATTATTGGCTTTACAAAATTAGGATAAATATTTTGTTTTTAATTTATATTGACCCATACAATATCTATCTTACGTATTATATGTGTGTAATATTGTAGTATATTTGCGGCTTTCTACAATAATCATACTCAACTTATTAAAAAACTTATTGATTCTCAAATTGAAAAATATATTGCCACAAACCAGCGAATGATCAAACACAACCTGATTTGAGATCTTTATCCTCAGCCTGTGAATGGGCCTGTATAACTGAGAGGGAAAGAATTATTCCTGAGGAGAGGATAAATCCCAGATGTTCCGTTTTTAGTATTCCCGAGTATAAACGGAAAGAGTTATTTAAAAAGACGAACGTCAGATATTTGAATTGCTAAATATTTGCATGTTTAACAAACAAATCCTGTTAGATCTCATTTCTACGGAGTGAATCTAAGGTTAGTGTTTATCAGATATCTATTTATAGTATAGATATGAGGGTATTAGAAAAAAAGTCACCAAAGTGGCGATTTGTTGAAGTCCTAAGGGGCTTCAAAAAATAGTTGCAAAATCAATAAACGTTCTTTAGGCCTCTTAGCCACATCTAAACATCTAAGATCTCAAAAAAATATATGATGAAAAAGAAAAAATTATTAATATACATGTATGTAGAAGTGAGACGAATATTTTTAAACAATAGTTGTTTTCAACGCTGGTGTCAGATTTTGTTTTCCTTATTGCTGTATATATGGATTATCCTTTTATAACGTATTTCATAATCACAACTTTCGTCGGATCGAGTTTCAACTCTTCTTATTTCTATTATAATTTAATGTATGTTAATTTCAGCTAACTCGCTAACTCTTTTATATGAGAAATTCTTCTAAAATAATGTAATCGCTTATTATTTACTTTATAAATACTAGTTTAAATAGAGACTAAAGATTCATCTAAACATCTCAGAAATTTTCATGTTAACAATAACTCTAATGTATACGAAAAAGTTCAAGAAAGAGTAGCACCGATTTGGTTCAAGTTGTACGAATTCATGAATGTGTTAGCGTTTCCTGATCCTCTCCTGAATAAGGAAATATTATTCATAAATTCATATCCTTCTAATATAGTTTGAAAAATATTAAAATATTGCTTAATGCGCTACTGTTTAAAAGGCTTTGGCTCTTGGAGCTGTCAGGGTATATAACTTCAATTAGCATGGCCAAAGTTCACTTCTGCTGTACACTGTCAAGAATCTCTTTGCCTTCCACCGCCCCTGTTTGCTTATTCATACTTACCTCTTTTCTTTACCTTGATCTGGAGTAAACTTTGGCGTATCTGAGGTTTTTTTAAAGTAGTCAGTGTAGACTGACTTTTTTTATTGGCAGTTTCAATAAGTAAAAAATAAGAATAAAATATAAATAAAATAAAGAATAAAATATTTATAAAAATAAATAAATAAAAAACCCGAATTTTACTTTTAGATATACTAATTACATAATTATGAATAGTTCATAAGTATAATATATATTATTAAAATGTATAAAATAACAATTAGCTGTCTTAGCTTAGATTTAAAGATTATAGTCGACAAAATAATCTGTAACATCACACGTAGCATAGTAATTAATAAGGACTATTTAGTAAATTAAATAAGTACAATAAATTAAGTACAATTTTAAGAAAATAGTACATAATTCATAGAAGAATATTTATAAAAGCTGCCACAATAAATTAATGGGTATCCGAGTTCTACTCGTTTTTTCCTGCTACATACACAGGATACTGGAATAAAATAAAATCGCAATAAATAAATTAGGAACATACGAATAATAATAAATGAATACAACTGTACAAATAATTAAAAGATATAATATTACTGGTGATTAAGTAATAGAAAAATAATATTAATACGAGTTAAAGGTAATAAAAAAATTCCATTTTAATTTTAATTCTACACATTTATACTTAAATACCATATCCACACTCAGCTTTGCAAACTCTGATCCAAGCTTAGGTATGCAGGGCAAAGCAGGGCCCCGAGAGTTCCCAGCGCTTCTCCCCGAGGTACGTCAATAGTATTGAAAGCCAGTTTCAAAACTGAGTTATTGCTAGCTTTACATCTGGACGATAGCCAGTGCAATCAAAACGTGGTTACAAGGCTGAATTGTCTCTTGTGCAGTGCTTTTTTTTTAATTTTGATTATGCTATTTCATTTTTAGTATAGTAATGAAGTATGAATTTACTTTATTTAAAGGGAAACAGAAATTATTTATTTTTAAAAAAACATTGTTATATATATTAAATACAACTTGTAAAAACTATTCTCTATTAATATTACATGATTGGACTATTGTATGTGGCACTGACCTGATTAAATATAGTTGAAGGGCTCGGGGCAAGAATATGATAAGGTGCATGATGTCAAAGAGGAGCTGATAAACTTTGAAAAAATCTACAATTCTTACTTAACATAAGTCGTTAAATTAGAATTGTAGAATTCTTCATTCCGCACTTATTATTTCATAAAGGCCCTTATAGCATAGTAAGTTGAGGCGTTAGCTTACCATATTCGAGACAACAGCAGCGCCGTTTCGACCTACCTTGGTGGTCTACTTTTATTTCGTGGTGGTCCCACGCAGTGAAAACTTAAACTTCCTGCTATTGTTAGAATAGGTTAGTTACCACCCCGTATGCCTGAGATAACTAGGTAAAGGTTTTTTTTTTGTTTTTTATTTTTTAATAATTTATTTATTGATATTTACAACTGTATACATATATACACATCAAGTAAATTTGCTGT
>NW_027108721.1:529844-566058 GCF_000696795.3 Halyomorpha halys | reverse complement strand
GTTTGGACCGTTTGTCTAGTAAATGTTGTAGTAGTAGTTTGTGTAGTAAATGTTCATTGGAATCGACGAGCAGTTTCCTGTCTTTTCAGTCTTGTATGAGGATTCCATGTCAGTCGTTTGTCCAGATTTAGTCCTAAGTAACGGATCTGTTCAACAGGAATGAGTGGGGTATTATTAAAAGATACTGTAGGACAAGACGAAGGATAAATGTGATTTGGTGGGATTTATTGGAATTTATTTTAATCATCCAGTTTTGGCTCCATTCTTCGAGGGTGGTGATGTGGGATTGGAAGGATTGGGATACAATGGAAGGATCATTATTCACTGTCAATAGGCATGTGTCATCGGCATACGTGGTGAGAATAGTGTTAGGATCGGTTGGGATGTCAGCTGTAAAAACTGTATAAAAGATAGGACCAAGGATACTACCCTGAGGTACACCAGCAGACTGAGGAAACAGGGATGAATAAGCGCTGTTGTGATTTACTTGAAATAACCTGTCTGAGGTAAAGGGTAAAGAAAAAATGTTAAATAAATACATATAAGTTCGTATTCCATAAGATTATAGTTAAATATGTTGAAATGTACGCGAACTAACAATGAATATTTTTATAGGGCTACATAATGGCATTTTTCACGAAATACTAGTTTTCTTTAAAATTGTTAGTTGTCACACTCATGCTACAAGCCCTTCAATTGATCTTATTACATCGATGTGGCTGAAATTAACTGGTAATGTTCCGCTGGATGATCTCAATTCCGGAGAAATAATATGAACCAACAGATAATAACCCAAGGAGGGTAGCCTGAGACACAGCTTGGAACACAATATCTGTCAGATTGTGTATATTTGGGATAAGACGAGGGTTTGGTATCGCCCTTTGTCATGGTTTCGGTGTCCAATCTTCACTGCTCTCTGGTTACTATTTTTAACTATAATTATAACCTTTATACTTGAGACTTTTGAATTTTTATATTATATTTAAAGACTACAATTTTTTTTTTTTTCAAAAATTCGCGTTCTTTGAAGATGGACATCATGGTAAATTTAAAACATGAGAATAACGAGTCCAAATCTCTATTATGTTACAATTAGTTAATTAAAATCCCATTTAATTTATCGGCCAAGATTGAACATTTAGGAAAAAGTAAGATATTTCGTTTTTCGCCTGTATTCTATTCCTCCTCAGTGTTTTTCAACTGTGCTAATAATAAAATAAAAAAGTTAATAAATGATGGATTGTCTACTTTTTTAATCTAACTTAGTATTATTCCAAAAGCTTTTGTGATTTGGTTGTAGTGGACGGATATGATTTATGTAGAATATGTCTGTTACCAAACATTTTCAAGTAAGGTTTTTATTTATTGATCTCAATTTTTATTATAATGTTTTTTTTTTCATCGTTGAATATGAAAGCACTGAAATCCTAGGACAATAAAACCGTCACCAAAATACAAACTATAGCTGTTTATTATTGAATGAACCTTTATAATTGAATTTGGACCCACAGGAGCTATGTCGATGGAGGATTATATCCAGAGAGAAAGAAATTTATTCATTCATGCTGCCCAAATACATCGGGTTGCCACATTACACAGCATACTGATTAATCCGTGATCGGACATATATAAATTACATATTTTTATATGATACATAATAATCTATTTTATATAATAGAAAGATAACATTTTTTTTCCACAGTATTCTTTTACAATTAATAACAGTCTACAAACTAAATACAAGGTTTTCAATTTATTCCTTTTTTTCTTTCCCCTCCATTTTACAACCCTTATTTCATTTTATCAACAAATTACCCTATATAACAAATATTAGAAAATCAAAAATAATAAAGTAGTAAATAAATAAAACAACAAATAAGATATGCGATGCATACATGCCATCAACAAACTGCTTTGCATATGAAGAGAACCGAATCCGATACATGCCGACACTAAGCTACATTAACCAAAATCAATTTTATGAATTTTTGTCTATACCCTCACGATCGGATCTTAAACTTCTTCCTATGTATGTAACTCAAAGCCCTGATACTTAGAGCTGGATACCTATTTTCACAATAAGATGTATAGTTTTTGTTTCTCTTATTTCATTAAGTAAGTAATGTCGTTTTTATTTTGTTTTTTCACTCCAATGTTGATAATTATTTTTTCACTCTAACGTGTTTTTTTACTCTAATGTAGATATCCCAGTGTCGGTATACCGTTTGTTATTAGCTTATATAATAATTTATGGATAATTATTGTTATTAAATTTATAAATTATTAGCTTATATATAAATGATTTTTTATTCACTCTATAAATTTTATATTTAGGTGTACTGTTTTGTTATTAGCTTATGTCATAGTCTAATAATTATTGATTTTTATTATTATTATTTAATGATTGTAAAATTTACAGGCTAATTCTATTTGTACGGGGATTGCTCCATATATATATGTATTTTTTTCTCTTAATGGTAACCCCATAAAAGTGATAGTTTATTTCCTTTATACATGTTCCATACCATTAAAGGCATACTACATATATTATATGTTTACAGTACAAAATATTTGAGTATATATAATTTGTTACATTGTTTATAACATTTAAAAAAAAACACACACATAATTAATAAATAATAAAAAAGAAGAAGGAAAGAGTAAACAAAAAAACATCAACAAACACAACCAGATGTTTTAGATTGCCCTTCTATAATTAGTCACCTGGTCAAAGTCAATTTGTTTTATGAATTTTAACAAGTCTGTCTTAAATTTAGTATAAAGTATGTGTTCTGGTTTGGGCCAATTGCCTTGTTTCAGTATTACATCTTGTATTAGCTGAACTATCTGTCGGTCATATAATTTACATTCATAAAGTATTTGTCTGAAATTGTGCACTTGTCCATCTTCATCAATATGTATATAAATAGTAAATAATTAGCATACATGTAGGACAAAAAGAAGTGAGCTGCCCTAGTGAGGGCTATGTAATTGAACACAAAGGCTATTGGGTGGGGCTGATTAAAGGATCTCTTTGCTATGCAGAGCAGGAGAGCAGCTACTAACCACTACCTCCTACCTCGCCCCTCCCTGCTCTAATCAAACTTACTCCCTCCAGTTTGATTTTGGCTTGTTCTGTTTGTGTCTAACAGCTTTCTGTCGGCTAAGTACTTTCTTGTCGTTGCCGGGTGCTAAACACCTCCATTTCTGTGTTATTATTTCAGGTGATATAAGCCAATAAAGCTTGTTATCACCAGTAGGGTATAAAATGGTTGTAATTCGTAAAGATATGCCTGACTTTGTAACATTTTTTTTTTATTGAATTAAAAATTAGGTTAATAGATGCTGGTAATTATGTTGTAATTGTTATTCTATATTAATACGTAAAGTTGAAGTGTTTTGTTTGTTTGAATGTACTAATTTTAGAAACTATCCATGCTATTTAAACAACTCTTTGCTACAGACTTGGAATTTAAAGCCTTATAATGTCATGCCACCAACTGTAACTATAAACGTTAGTCTATGAACCTGTAGGCAATTTAGAAGGATTCCCGTTAGAATATATTTTACAGTTACTATAATTAACTATAAGAGCCGGAACAAACTTCATAGTATATTGAGCTTCGTATCTTCCCGCATATTTGTTTCAAATGAAAGTTGTGATGTCAGAAAAAAAAACGAAAAATAATTTTGGAATCCAGTCTAGAGAAAATTTCCACTGATAACTGTTACTACTTGTCTAGGTTTGGTTGCTGTGGTTGGTGGAAACCTGAGTTGATGGAAACCTGATTGGTTTATGTTTTAATGAATTTAAGTACCTATTATATTTTTTTAATGAATGATCATAAATAATCCTTGTTATCGTTTTTAACGACCGATATGTAAAACATTTTTATTTCCCCTAGTAATGTTCATTATCTTCTTCGGTTATAATTTTATATTTACCACCATGTTTCTTGTCATTACTTGTATAAACTTCGGTTTACATTATTTAAGACATAAATTCCTTAAGTAGGTACCTTATTTATGTTTAATATCCATTAGTTAAAATTCGTTCGGGGAAAACTTCCCCCTTTTTTTCTTTGTTATTTTTCCCTGTTGGTATTTCGCAAGTACCTTGGCCTTCCCCGCTGACCAGGTTGGGGAGACCTTGTGTGTCACGAAAACACTTGCCGAACTTCACGATTCATCAACAACGGATTAAAATAGGATGAGTCAGCTGAAGGTGCCATTGAGCTCTTTTTCCATTCCAAGCATGGTTCTGTCCCAGTTTCTCCAGTCCTATATCCCTCCCTATTTATCAGCCTGAATGCCAGTTATATTTCTTGATAGCGTTATATAAATAATTTATTATATAATTCCAGTAAGGAGCACTCCGGATAATCCTTTGTTATTTTATAGTTCTTTTCGTTATGTACGACCCTTAAATCGAAACGTTAAACTTATTAGCTTTATTATTTCAGTTAATCGTGATGACGCAGTTGTTAATATCCGCATTCTCGGTCTCCTTTAATTAATGCAATATAATGTTTAAGTTCTTTCGAATATTTTTATATCATAATTATTTTTGAATTCCACATTTACACTTCCTACTGGTCGCATTCACGTATTTGATAAAAATTAGTCGACAAAGCAACTTTTTTTTAAAAACAAAAATGTTATTTGCTGGATTTTGATATTTTTTTGGATTGTTCGGTAATGATTACTTATTTTCGAGGGGTTTTCTTTCTAAAGTAATAAATATGATTATTAAAAATTTCATCAAGTGTATCTCATGTAGTTAAGTTGGACTTTTATTAATGTTTTGTAAATGTTGATTTCTGTAACCCATATAACCAAGACAATTTTGAAATAAATTGAATAAGTTTCAACCGCGAAATTTTTATAATAAGAAAAACTATCACATACTTTATTGAAACAATGTGCTCTTTTACCGTATATAAAAACATACATCTAATAAAAATCCTACGTTGACCTACGTTTAACAAGGTGCTCGCTCGCCCGTCTGCATTCACGCTCAACTTCCAGAGTTTTCTCCAAAACCGTTGAAGGGATATATTCTTTATAAAAACTGGCGCCCATATCTCATCCAAGATTCTTTTTACGGGAAAAAAATATTTTCTGCCAATAGTCGACTTAGCTTCGGAATGATGATTCCAGTATATATTCAAACATGCCTTTACAGTTCTTCAACTATGATGGAGTCCCACTATTAGAACCATATGAAATTCTGAAAGGCAATCCTAACTCTTCCGTACCCTTCCTATTAAGCAGTTTTAAGTTCAACTGTTTGAAGAAATCCACCGTTACTTAAATGAAACGCTTATAGATCCAGAAAAGTTCCTGATTTATTCAAATTTTGTTTTATTTATTTAAGCTTCGAACTGAAACTTACGCTGTCTTGCCAGGCTAATGTAATCAGCGAGTCTTTAAGACGTTGATTTCGTTTCTAGGAATCAGGAAAATAAATTATTCAATTTCTTTATTTTCCAGTTTTTTCTTTAACTAAGTAATTATTGAGGTTAGTTGTATATTTAATGCTTCGTTAAAATTCTTCTTAGTGTCTCAGGGACTTTTTCCATCAATGAGCAAAACTATTTTGCTTCCAAACCTGAACCAGAGTTCAGTGGAAGTATAATATTGAAGCCGTTCTTAAGGCCTCTCATCCGATGCCTCCTGGCCGAGCTTACAATATCCGTTGAGGTTGATTCCTCTTCTGACCTGCACTTCTCTCCTCGTGCTAGACATCATTCAGATTCTTCTTCGGCTAACTGTCTTTTTGTTCACATGTTTGCGAAAAGATGAATTTATGTAGGGCCGTAGCGCCAAAAATAAGTAAATACATAAACAAGAGATGAAAATATAAATTTAAAAATAATTGATGTGTCCTAATATCCTAATTAATGCGAATATACATTTAAAAATTAATCGAGAATCACCTTAAAAGTGTGGACAAAAGAAAAAAAAAATCACAACTTATAAAAAACTAAAACTTGTTTCGGCCATCTTACACAATTTTTCCCGCCATCATTATTTTTGAAAAAAAAATGTGCAGTAAAGTGCTGAATATACTCCAATACCTAATAATAATATTATTTTTCAAATTATTATTTATTTATTATGTATAATATATAGATTCATGACAACTTTAAAACTGATATTTTAAAAAGTCTTTTTTGTTTTTTTTTAATTTAACATTAATGGATTATTATAAACTAATTAAATATATAAATAGTTACTCAAGTTAAATTAGTGTAGCCTGATCTAATCTCAACAGCTCACGTTTTCTTAAATCTTTGTATAAATGGCATCAAAATATTATTTAGTTGTTCCTTGTACATAAAAAAAAAAAAATGTTTAGTAAATGTATTCACTGTTGTTTATAATATTCCTCGTTACGCTCTTTCATATTAATAGATTATTAGATTCATAGTAATAGATCATTTTTATAAAATTATATTTTTATGTACTCTTCACTTTGAATCGATGTTTGTCTCATGTTTTTGAATTTACAACAATAATGATTTCGAACTTTTCTCTTATTGAGTTGTGCCTTAATGTTGCATAGGATGATTACGGTCTTATTCGCCTTTTTTGAAGTAGTTGTCCTAAGAGCTCAATTTGGACTTTGACTGTTATTGCAGGAGTCCGTGCTCTATTTAATGGCTCTGGAAATTGAATTTTACAAATTCAGGATATTTCCATATTAAATGATAATCGTTCTATCTACAGCCTGGTAGTGGCTAACGCTATAAAGGCTTAGTGAATATATTTATTCTTATTTCAGTTATGACTTTACATAACGTTTCGAAAACTTGCTATGTTACTGTAGTATCAATTTTTAATTATAAACAAGATTTAATTTATTTATTTTGTATTTTTTTCTGTACCAATAGTAAATAATTAAATTTAAAAAAAAACAAATCTAAATAATGTTTTTATCATTTTAAAACTTCAATGATAATTTTTCTTTATAAGTATGGTCTTAAAGATAGTGTGTAGATTATTTAACATTGGTGGATCAGGAATCGAAATAAAAATTCCACTTTTTTGAAAGAATCCTAATTCTCATGGAGTCGGTCCCTTATTCCGAGTGGGTTTCCTTAAAAATAATATTCAGTTCACTTTATTAAAACTTTAACCATTATTAAAGTACAGAGCGAATTTAAATTTAAAATTTAAATCAAGGTTTGCGGTCTTTAATGAAAGAATTTATTATTCTCTGAATACTTTTAACATTGTTGTTTTATTGTAGAAGATGTACATCTTGACTCATTTAGGAGTTTTTATTTGACTTTTGAACAAATTATTTCTTTTTTGAAGAGCAATAATATAAACTGCATATTTAGGAACAATATGAATTAGTATTTTATGTATTCATTAATATCATATTTACACAAGAAAAAAGACTACCACACAAAATTAAATTTAAAAATAAAAAAATTGTTTAATAAAAAAATTACAATTATGATATTGATAAACAAAAATACAAATTAACATGTTATATATAATACCATAATACTGATTAAATAATAACAGTGTAATTTATATAAGAAGAAGAACATTTAATCCATATAAGAAAATAAAATAAACACACATTGTACGATATTTAATACCGATATAAAATTACATTCAGCCTTGGGAATTCGAAAGAAGCTTTGCCACCCTCGTGGAATAGGCGAAGTAGGACTCCAAGAGATTCCCAGCGCTTCAATCTTATCTGTTTAGAAAATTGACGAAGAATAATTAAAAGTTGCGTTTTTATTTATTGAAATTAAATATATTTTTAACATTAATTTGGGTAATAGGTTTTTTTTTTTGTTTGAGAAAACTTTTTTTTTCCAGGCAAAACCGTAGGAAATTTTTGTTACGATTTAAATTTTAAAAATTTAGGTGTCTATGGACTAGCCTACAAAAGTGAAACAAAGTATTTGTAATAATGTATTATAAATGTATTACTAACCTGTTCTCTCTTATAGCTTAAGGCAGACTATATTTCTTCCAGAATAATAATAACTGGAATAAAACAACCACCTTCTTATATAAAAGTGATCTTTGGTAATTTTTAGTTTCATTATGATTGAGTTGTGAAATAGTTATAAAGGAATTAAATTAAAAGTATGGTTGGTGTATTTATTTAGAAATAAATGGTGTATTTATTTTAAAGTCTATATGAGTGACACGAATGTAAACCTTTTATTATAAAACATAACATTATACAATTTTTTTATTATTTTTTTCTTTTCGAACAACCGCTAGTTAATGTTTATTGTTGTTGGTTCTTAATTATATGCACTTCGGAATATTTCTCATAATTAAAAATAAGAAGTGGTAGTTACAACTAACTAAATTCACATTACCTCGTAACTGCATATTTGATATCATGTTTTGCTTACTGTGTATGAAAAATCATCCTAAAACAACAAAGAAACGAGGAGAATAGAGAAAACTTATCGGAGAGTAGTGAAAAAGGATGAAACCCTCCAACTCAGCTGAGTAAGGAAATTTCTAACCCATTTGTGTCTTGTGTACGTATCAATCTGTTTTCTATTCCTCCTTCCAAGGTGGCCTTCTCAAAGAAAATAAGAATCCTTCAAAGACTTAACCAGCCTGCCTTGAAAACTCTATTGGCTATTCAAGTCCTTTGTTTTTCTTCTCCTTTTAAATCTTAACTCGTCCAATAACTGCTGGGGGAAGGGAGTACTTCTGTTGCGTTTGTTTTTGGCTAATTCCATCCTTTCAATAAATATTTAGCTCATTCAGAGGAATCAAGGAATGAAAATTGTTCATATTGAAGAAAGTGCGAAACAAATATCGCTCGATGCTTTAAATTCATTATGTTATTATGCAAATATTTAATAAACTATTTTTCGTATAAGTCCAGATTAGTTTATCCCCCCTTGATCCCCCTAGTTTGAACTATACCATGAATTTATTTCTTATTACATCATAATAAAATTAATTTATATCTTGTATCTTACATTGTTCTCTATTGTATGAACTATTCTCAATACTAAATAGAGAAAGAAAAAACTGAGTGGATTGTTTCGAATCCAATTCAATAAATAATACTGCAACTAAATGTTTAAATAATTTGGGGAAGCTCATTATAAAATTAAAATTGCGAGAGAAAGTGTAAAGAAAATTACACTTTTTCAAAATAAAATATAATTGTTAGTACATGATTACTAGTAAACCCTAAGTAAACTTATCGTTCGAAATTATATTTTCCAAACACTACATAATGTCCCGATAAACGAGAAAAAACTTTCCGAGAGTTCTATTTATTGAATGTAAAATTAATAAAAAAATAATAGGTAGAAGTCAAAAGGTCAAAATGCTACTCAATAGTCCAATAGAAAAAAGAGAAGAAAACATCATATATTTGGTGCCTTCAAATAAGAAAACTACTTAATAACATATCCCACGGTTTTTGCGCTTTAGATCCTTCGTTAAGAATTTAGGACTGATTCATTTCTAGGACAAATCACATTAGGTCAGAACTTTAGTTGGCTGAAAAATTGTCTCAACTGCCGCACTTATCCTTTTAGAAGTAATAAGAAATAGTGAATTTTCATATTATATGTAATGATTAAGCTCATAAATGAGGGTATGTTAAGTAATGACGTTAATAGTTGAGTGTACTTTATTTGACTTTTAGTACTTAATTTTTTTAAGAATCAGACATGTATAGTAAACAAAACTGTATAATTAATTTTTTTAAAAGATAAATAGAACTATAACTTATTTATTTGTTTCTTAATCAACCCTACACTATTATAAATTTAATAATTATATTATAAATAAATTTTTTAAACTTAAGGTTTTGTCTCTTTGTTAATTATTGATGACTGATCTTGTACAAAAATGCTCATTATAAATTAAGTCACGATATTAGATTATTGAATACTTTTATTACATTGCATACTAGATAAAATGATATCTTTATATTAATTATAGAAAAAAAAATTGAATAATTCTATACATATTGTCAAAGAATTCTCGGTGATAAAACATTATGCAGATATTCTATGAAATAATGTTTGTTACGAGTTGTTTCTAAAATATTCAGGAAAATTAATATCTGCCACAATCCAGGCCAATGGGTATTTAAGCGTCAGTATACATTCATGCCATATATCCAGGACAAAATAATGGTAAATACAATACAAAGAAAAAATAACAATACTAAAGAAATAAAAACTAAGTAATATAAACAAATATAACGAAAATTAAAACTTTATATGCATTCATACATAAAGTTATTTCTCTAGAATGAGTTAATTTTTTTATCATATGAAAATTATATTTTTGATTTTTTCTTCCTCACGAATTAGCGTAGCTTAAGGGACGATATACAAGATATTTCAGTCGATTTACTCTGTCCCCTTTCTTCTAATTTATGTTCACTACTCATACTATATTGAAAGCCAACACGAGTAGTCGGAGCTGTCTAAATGTATCACTATTATTAGTGGCTATGAATAGTACCGTTGTTGCTAGCTATAATCATTGTCATGCATTATTACACGAATAATGCACACGATAAACCTCCCAGCTCTCGGCTCAGTAATAAATTATTATGGTTGATATGAACTCCACGTTGATAAGTATTCATATCAAGTATCTGCTTGCATTGAGTAGGATATGGCGATTTATGCTGTCGTGTTCAGGAGCAATAAAATATAAACTGAGACTGCTCAATTTACATATGGTAATTACTTTATAGTCTCAGTTCTGACCTGGAATAGTCTTGAGGATGACACGGAAGGTTTTAAGAATCGTGTCGCCTGATGAAGAGTTTTTTTTAATATTCGCCTGCCTGACATTGGAAATCGGAAACAGCCGAGAGCACCCGAGGTCTCTCGATCCCGTTTCACATCATAATTATGCACGTGGTTTTGTTGTCATTTATTTCGCAAATAATGTATTCGTTGTTTGTATTCGTTTTCCGCACTTCAATGTTCCCTTACATAAGAATCTTCATAGCAAAAGAATAGTAAATTTTTTGTCCGGGTGGCGACCAATAATTATTCCCCAAGAGGTAAAAAAATAAAATTAATTTATTTCTATTGGAAGAAGATAGTTGACCGTATGAAGTAGATCATGGAAAGATAGTCTGGGTGGCGGTCAATGAAGATATAAAAATAGTAGAAAAAAATATTTATTGTTAACCAACGTTTCGCCCAACGTTTGGAGGGCTTCGTCAGGGCTGTCAGAATGAAACAAAGATGACAACTGAAGTTGTCAATCTGGCAGTCCTGACGAAACTTTATTGACCGCCACCCTGACTATCCTACAATCTACTTTATACGGTCAAATACCTTCTGCCAATAGCATTTATGTTTAAAATTTTCTCTTTCCAGGGTGGTAAATGAAAGTTCTATAGTGAGCAAACCATGCCAGATTGATTTTTTTACTTACAATTAAAATGAAAATATATAACTATATAGTGATGCTTTTTTAAATTTTACGTTCAATAAAACCAAGGAGAAAAATTATTCCTACTTTTTTTAAAGAAAGTATTATTACCTATGATGTAAATAAAATATTCTGAAGGTCCTCTCAGCCCAAAAGTTGGTTTTGTCATTGCCATTCTCCTCTCCTGGTCGCCCCTAGGAATACCGTTGCCGCTGATGGATTAGGCCGTATAACCAGGCATCCATGGAAAGTGACTCAGGGGTTGGAGCCATGACGCAAGGGCCCCATTGACTGCCCGCGGGTCGTGACTCGGCCCCAAGGACACGACCTCACCGGCTATAATTAATTTGTAAGGCCTTGGTACCCTCTTCGGCTGATATTAAATGTTGCCAGTCATTTACACAGAAATGTGTCGGATGTGCTCATGTGGTGTTGTGTAATCTCCTGGTAGCCCGGAGGAGCATCTCTTCCTCTTATTAGTCCTGTCTCGCTGCGTTCCCAGCTATAAATTATCTCAGATTTTTATAATAATAAGCGTGAGCGTGATTTATATTCACATTAAATTTTATCTTCTACAAGCACTTTTTTTTTTTAATTCTGTCCATCAAGGACAAATATAATTCTATATCGATTGGCTAATTGTCGACTTTCGTTTTCTATTACAACTTCATTGATTGGCTGAAGATAATGGAGGGTTCTAATAACAGTCATCATGTATACTTATCTTCTTCTGATGGAAATTGATGATATCAGTTACACAGCTGTGTTTTGCATGGTTATATTGAATCTCTCTCACTTTCGTTGAGCGATCTATCCATCTAGCTCTGAACGATCCTTAGAGTCGTTTTCTCTTTTTCTTATTTATCCTCTTCTTCCATCATTATTTGTCGTTGAGCACGTCATGAATCATATCTATAAATCAAATATTGTATCAACCTTGATAATTTTTATTTTTGTATTTTGTTTTTGATATTTGACCTTTATAACCGGCCAAAATACAAAAAAATTAACTCAATACTCAAAATTTGAGATTTGGCTAATTTTACTATACTAATTATATTCCTGTCTATTTACGAAGAATTTGGTTTTAAAATCATTTTCTAAATGCCTTTTAATAAATGAAATATTAATTTTTGAACGAGTAAATTTATGTTTTTGTGTTGCTGTCTCCAACATCTCTGTTACGAATCAGATGTTTTACAATAATTGAAAAACGCCTTTTTTAATAAGCTTTAGCTCTAAAAGATTTTCTTCGTAAAGCAATTTTACTTTTCAGGACTGAAGAAGACACGAAAAAGAGTTCTCAATTATTTATTCATCGCCGACGTTTCGACCCTCTATGTAGGTCTTCATCAAGGTTGATGAGTGGAAATGTGAACTAGAAGAAGACCGTTAAGGTTTTTTTTAACTGTAAAAAATCTTAACTGTCCCCTTATTTACATCTCCACTCATCACATCAGCCTTGATGAAGGCCTACATTGTCATTCGAAAGGTCGGATATGAATACATTTTCAAGAGCTATTTTTTGTTTATTTTTTATCGCAGCACTGACCATATCCTTCATATTAACATACGGTCGATAGATGTCATTTAACTTTTCGTGTATATAACAAATCCCCGAAAAAAGAGCTTTAAAAGAAAATTATAAGTTTTAGTTTATCATTGTAAATTAAAATAAAATAAAAGAAAATTTAATTAAATCCCATACAAAACAAAAAAAAATCTTCGGAATTGGATCATTTCTGGTAAAGATACTGCGTATTGTACTTGATTGTTTTGAATTTGAACCTTTGAATAATAATAGTAATTTATAACTTATAACCTTTTAATTATAAATGACCTTATAAATTTATAACCTTTGAATAATTCGACCAAGAAATAATAATTTTGCGGATATAATAATTAAGGATTAATTTAAATAATAAATAATTTTTTTAATTATTTGCAGATATTATTATTTCTAATTAATGTTAATTTCGATAATCTGAAAAGGTTAATAGATCCTATTTAACCCTCGTACCCTTTAAAATTGGTATTATCGGGACTTTATTTGTCTACTTTGGCTGTCTAATATTTAACAATCATTATTTTTGGAAAAACCCATACTAATATTGTTAATGACCTACCTAAACTTATCTAGACCTTTAGAATTCAACGATATTTTAATCTATCTGTTGAAATATTTATACTTACACCATTGATCCATGTTAAAATAATATTACTATAGTATAGTAGTTTGTGATCTTCATGTTTGTAATCAATAAACAAAATATGAATATAAAATATTTACCTTCAGTAACCACCCACTATTCCGGTTTACTTTTGACCGCAATAATAATTCTCGCCCGCCCAGGCTGGCTGTGGTTGATTGGGGCATGAATTTTACCTTTGAGGCCCGATGGCCGGGCAAAGTCCTTTAGCCAGCTGTCAAATTCAATTTGCCTTTTTTAGTTCTCTGGTCCTGTATCGAAGATTGATTAGGAAATATTAAAGTCCCAATTGTTATTCATTAATGATACAAGCGTCATATGTGTCATTTTTTCCCCTCTTTAAATTCCCATCAACCAGATGATTTCAATTGTATTCGAAAGGAGGTGACATAACTCTACTCTTTTTCGAAGCAAAAGTGAAGGCTAAAAAGGCCACGCCCACTGAAGGAAAGTTACATAGAGGTTTTGAGAGATGTCTCCCATTGTAATCTAAACTGAAACATTCTTCGAAATAGCTCATGAGGCTCGCTTCAATTAAAATTATAATTAAATTCTTGAAAATCATTTCAATGTCATTTTCGGCTCATTATTTTTTAATCCCATGGATTTACTGTGAAATTAGTATCATAAGGATTATATGTTTTTATTATAAGAATTATTCTATTATTATTAATTATTTCCGCTGAGAAATTTCAATATGAACAAATAATATAGTAGTCATAGAAGGAAGAAGATTTTTTTTTTATTATTGTATTGTAAGATTATAAGTTATAAGTATTATAAGCATACAAGTTATAGGTATTATAATTATTATAACTTTTTTTAAAATTATAAGTATATTATTTTACTGGCTACTGTAAGGATCATTATGCCATTCTAGCTTGATTCTGAAAAGCGTGCACGTAAAAATATTTGTAAGTCTACTTGGTTGACTATCCTCTGTATGTAGTCTTATCACAGAATCCTCCCCCAAAATTTCCTAGACCCTCTCATATTCATCAAATTTTTGAACAGTTTACATCAATAAATTCATCTGATCATAGCATTTTCTTTCGTTGTTATAGGGTGCTATATTATTATTCCGGCGTTGTGTATACTGGCGGCTTATGAGATAAAACAACAAAATTATTTCTTGTAATAAAATTAATGATTTAATTTATATAAGAAAGCTGAATTATTAAATATAACTAAAATATTAAAATATAGGTAATTTGAAAAAGACAAATTAGTTGTCTATACATTATAGTAATTTACGATAGAATTCATAACACATATGCTATTAACATATTTATCATAATAGCATAGCATATAGCAATAATATATACGGTTACAAAATATAATAACGAAACACAACTAATGAATGTATAGATATAAAATTATAAAATAGATTGTTAAAAAAAACAGTAATGAAATACAATTAGTAAATGAATAAAATATAACTTGAAAAGCAATTCAAATGATAATAATTTTCAACTGATGAATTCATAATAATCTAGCTAATGCTAAAGTACATAAGAGGTATGTCATGAACTTGACTAAAAATAAGAAAACAATATATCTGAAGGACTACAGGTATATCAAAGTAATATACAAAAGTAATCAAATCGAAGTCACTAAGTGACAAAAGTAAACTGTATAATATTGGCAAACCAATTTAGTTTTTCATCCGAGAGAGGAGCCTCAACATTGTCCTAATTGAGATTGAGATAGAAAATTAGTTCTTTGAAAAGACATATATTTGTCAATCATACAGATCAAAAACCTCGTGAACGTTTTCAGTGCATCTATAATTCAACACACATCAATAAATATATTTAAAGGTGGAAAAAGTAATCCATCCATAAGGGAAAATGATCGAAAATGATTTGATATTTTACCAATACACATACACCTATTTTACACCCTGTATAACACAACATTTTTTCCTAATTTTCTGTGACAGATGTTTGTACATCTTTCTGGCTTCTTTATTAGTAAATAGTGACTTTTTCGATTTCCTTTAAATTATAATAAAATTTAAATCGATTCTTGACCTTACGATACGATTCTTGAACACTTTGTGTTCTGTACTGTAATTTATACCTTGATTAGCCCAACTGCAATGTCAAATACTGATTACTTTAGATTTACTCAGTTGAGCAGTGTTACATTACTGGTTTCCAACCTGAGCAAACGCAAAGAGAAAATGTAATGTGCTAAGTCATGATTGGAATTGAGTTAGTCAACTATTGGAAGCCTGTAGCTCTCTTCGTGTTTACTCAATCGTTTGGAAATATTAACTCTATATAAAAAAAAAAAAATCTTCAATATAAGTGTAGATCAAGTCTTAATCATAATTATTTTTATTTTTTAAAGAAGGATCCGGCTGACAAGGCATGATTCTCTCATATATTTTTTATCACATATTTAACCTTCTGGATCGAGGATGAACATAAATTATAGACCCCGATGATCCATGGTCCTCGGAAGAATTCATGACTAATTTATTTTCATTTTATTTCCTCCGATGAGGCGCAGTGCTAAATCAGATAGGCCGATAAGCATACGTAAGATGCAGGTACGCAATGGCCACAAATCTCGCGTGTTGATAATGTCAAGGTCCATTGTCTCACGCTTCATGGTATGTTAAGATGGTAATGTTATTAAAACATTAATAAATTGCAAGGATACCAGAATTTGTCATGGCGACTTCTAGCTTCTTCGAGTACCTTCCTGTTTTTTGTGTCGATGGCTCCGCAATAAAATGCATCACAAATAGCTAGAGTATTGTTGTTTCTTCTTTGAAGCAATAGAAGAAAAAACTGTCGATTCATGATTATGTAGATTCGTGCACATCGCACCTGTACTATGACGATATAAAGAGTTTCGTAAAGGTCTTTCAGAAAACTACTTTCACTAAATCATAGGTACTTCGGAGAACCATTTACGGAAGATTTTCGTCAGTTTTGTGACAGACATAATTATAAAGCAACTATGTTGATCGAATAATTTCGAATTAACGCATGTGATCGTATTTATACTAACATCAGAGAAATTGATCATCGTTTTGTTTCCGAATAGTATCATCCTACTGCATCCTAGATAAACAGCAAAAAAATTAAATTGGATTTTTTCAAAAATCTGCCGAGTATATGATTTTAATTAAAGTTAAGAAACAAATAAATTTTGTGAAATCTGCTCCTATCTATCTTTTAAATGAATTTTAACTTAGTGAATTATTAATTGTAAATTGATTTATTAGCAGTAGTTTGATGATGGGTATGTAACATCGAACTGCTGCTGCACACCTATATTGCTTATAAGGCTGGAGAAGGTGGAAATAAATAAATAAAGTTATCTATAACACTGGATTAAAGTCTGTTAAATAAAAAAATGTTTCAACAAATGTCCGCCTTGCATACTGTATCAACTATAATTTAATAGGGTAAAATTTACCAGAATGAACTGATTTGTAGAGTAAACCTTGAAAGGAGGTGTTTAAGAGGTCGTATGATCGACAATTGGTCAGTAGAACCTTCTATGGCTCATTCAGCCCATAAAAATTAGATGTCCTAAACTGCAGTGGGGACAACATTGGCGGTTATACTTGAATACTGACCACATCATCTCCTTAGGTCAAAGAGTGTAAAAAAAATTGCATCAATTCCCATCCCTGTATTGTAGTATAGATTGTTTTATTATGATTATCAATTCAGCGCAAACATTTGTTTAAAGTTTCTTTTTTTAAAGTAAATTATAGGGGTTGTTCGATTGGTCAGTACATTATGATTATCCATTTGCTGCGAAGATGGCAACATTGTACCTTTGCTATCAAGGCTGTATTAAGCCGGCAGAGTGACAAGGGGCGGAGCGATCAGACAGGAAATTGCAAATCTGACGAATGAGGTGGCTGTTAGTACCTTAATGAAATTCCGCCTCGTCCTTATTGGCCCGCCCCTACTATTTCACTAACGGAGCTCTTCCTTGATTAGTAAACTACTCTTATATCTTTCCATTAGTTGTTTGACCTCATTAAATATTATCCTTTTTATTTTTTTTTTAAATAGTGAAGCGCTGCTTAAAACATATTTACCTGCTACTTAAACAAACAAAATAAACTTGAATTATTTAAAATCAATTTAGCTTTAAATCATAACATAAAAGTTGGATTGGTTTAAATTGATTGAAAAGTTTATAATTTTAATAAGGAATGTGTACTCTTTTTATCAAAATCGGCTAATTTTTCGTTAAGGGTAGATGAAGGACTGGTCGTGACAATTGGCGATGTTGGAGCGAGAATCCCAGTTTGTTTTGGAAGGTTGTTAGTTCGATTTCAACCTGGTTCAGTCAATATCAACTTCGGGGCGGCCCAGGGAACTGAACCTTGAGAGAAAATCTCACTAAAGGCTGTATAGATCATCAATTGAAGACTTGGACAAAAAAAAAAAAAAAATTAGTAATACAAACTTCTGGTACGTATGGAGGCTTTATTTATTTTTGATGTATTTAAAAGATCTATAGTATTTTTTTTCGCTAAGTAGTATTTAAAGTTTAGATCATTTAACTTTTTTTTTAAAATTTTGATGTTTTAATTTTTTTTAAAAAAATGTAAAAAAAAGGGTATGGTTATCTCGCTGTGTGAAAATGTCACTACTATCTTAGAAAATGTTTCTTACTTGGCATAAAATATAAACTTTCAGGAAAAACACAAAAACTACATTAATAATGTTTGGTATTTGTTTCGCAAAAATGATAATTTCACCCTACCCAGTACATACTCTAGTAAAGAACAAATATTACTATATTTTTAGGTAGAAAACATTAAACTTTCAAAATAAATATAACAACTATTTTACATTTTCCTATTTATTTTTCCTTTCGCCTCCCCTTAATGGTTGATGAATCCCTACAAAAAAAGTTTTAGTTGACCTATACTAAACATTCGCAATCAGACTATTGTTTTAATATTAATTATCAACTATGGAGATTCCATTTCATAACGTTAACTATGATTTTTATTTTCCCTGCCTTATAAAACTAATATTTATCTCTGCTTTTAATATTTAAAATATATTTCGGATATATCACATAATATAGTGTTGGTTTAACTAATGTTGGCTAAAGTTACATCCCTTATAATCTCTTGTATTATATAAATCATGATACATTGTAACCTCCTATATCCGGGGTGATTACTGCTGGCTTTTAGTATTGATGCAAATATTTATTTGTATATTTACAAGGACAACTCGACATACTGCAGTATTATAGTCAAATGTTTTAATTTATAAGGTGCACAATGTAATTGAAAATTATGTTTTTATTTTTATTTATTTATTTAATCCATGGTGTCATAATACCTAATTACTCGTAGGAGCTTAAAGTGAAAATAAAATCCGTCAAATCTTTAAGGTATATGGTTTGGTGAATATGGTTATATTGTATTACATACAATACATATTGATTGTACAATCATATCAGAATGTATCTGGAATGTGTTTAGATAAAATTAGTTTTAAAGAATTTTATGGAATATGTGATAATGATATCCAAAATTCGTTGGGTATGTTAAGTATTGTTTGTTTTAATTTCTACTTTTGTTAGGTATTCCTCCAAAAGTCAATGTATCTTTTTTTGGAATTAAAAAAAAAAAATTATAGGTTTAATTATTTAATGAAAATTTTAATTTACAAGAACAATTTGTCAGGGAAAATTTAAAGTTTTGATGTTGAGTTTAAATTTGTGGGAATAAACCTTTACTTTTGAGTAGTTGTTATATTACATTTTTATTCCAATACTAGTTATTTTTTATTTGAAAGATTTTTAATCCATTGAATAAATAAACAATATTTAAATTTATGTTGCTTATCATGGACCTGTTAGTTAAAATTTATTTTCACTGAAATTTACAAAGGTTTCAAGTAGTGCATGAAATTTCGATATTACCTATTTCATAAAATTTAAAGTTAATATGAACTATAAGAATACGATTGGATGATTCCAACCAGCCATAAGTCTGCCGGCTAATCAGTATAACAACTTAAGTTGTAAGTAGCCTTACAAATTCACTAAAAAAAATAAAAATAAAATTTGCATAATTACTGGAGTAGTAATTTTGAGTAGTCAAATTTGCCGGAAACGATTAACCTCCTAACATTTAATCAATATTAGATTAGCGAAATGTCGCACAGTGCAAAAGTGTGTTTTTAAAACAATAAATAATTCTTTTATTTTGATAAAAAAAAATGCAGTTCCACATAGTATTACAAACAAAGTCCATGAAATCTGATACTTGCTTATTAATTTAATATTTAGTTAAATCTACTGAAGATATCGAAGTGATTCTACTGAATAATCCGAAAGAAATTATATAAAAATTATTTTTATTATTAAAAACTAATATTTATCGATTATGGGTACTGGTACTGGTATTTGGTGGGGGAAAAAGTCCGGCAAGGGGGCCTAGTGGTCTTTTTTGCCAACCCCTTGCGGCTACCTGAGTTGCCGCCGCGTACTAACCAAGGTGAGAGTGTCAAGATTCATTCCTAGGGACCACTGAAAAATGAATGTTAACTGCCCCAGGTGGGAATCGAACCCACAACGTTCCAAACCGAGCGCACTGGGACCTGCCCCCCAACCCCCTTGGCCGTAACGTCTCCATCGATTGTGGGTTAGTACTTTCTTATTACTTCCTTGATATTATTTTTCACTTTGTCTGACTTTTTAATTTTACATTCTGATGAATTCAAGAGCGATTTAAATTCTTAAAGAACTTGTATGATTCATTAAATATTATTTTACATAATAATTTCTGAGAAAAAATATTATTTTTCGAATTTCATAAAATATGTATTTATATTACTATAATTATTTTTTACTATCTCAGTGAGTAAGACGCTACTAATTCCTTGAACCTAGGTTCGAATCCAGCTATGGAAGATAATTATTTATTCTGTTACTTTAATAATTCTGTGGGTTCGGGAGTCCTTCTGAGGCCTACCTAGGCTGTATGAAGTGGGTATTAATTTGGTAAAAATTTGGCGGTTGAGCATGATCTTGAACAAATTACCTCGCTTCACAATCTTTGTTCTAACAACAGTATTTCCTTGCTAAGTAATGAACCCCTGACCCTTCATAGGATGTTGTAGTACAGATACGGGCCGTAGGTGCAGGACTTTCTAAAGGAAGTATTATTACTATGCCAACGGTTGTGCAGGTATATGTTTTGGTCAGCAGTACGTTCGACCGCTAGATTTTTTACTCAATTAAGGATACCTTAATGAGGCTTCACTTTATGAGGCTGGGTGGACCCCATACCCACAGAGCAGACCCACGACTACAGTGAAACAGAAAATAATTATCTCTAACCGTCAAATTCAGACCAATGTCCTTGGAGTTAGTAGTACTGTGCCTTGCCACTGAGCCACCCGCTCCCACCATAAATAGTATTTTAGCACATATAATATTACTCTAGTATAGCTGTATCCTATTCATTATTACAACATTGTTACATTGTTAAGAGTTGCAATTAAGTAATAAAAATGTTTATTTGAAAATAACAAGTGGCAAATAATTTTCGTCCATTAGCACCTCTACTTGATAACACACATTGAATGATGAGTAGATAGCCGGTTATTTGTTATAGACTCATGGTTTTACGATAGAAATCTTCTTAATTCTATTTAATAAATTACTTAGCACCTTTCACAGAATGTTTTACTCTTTTTATTATCATTATGTATAAAAATATATCATCAATGTTCGTTATTCAGACTTTTAATTGCAATTATATATATATAATAAGAGTTTATAATCTATACTGTATTGCCCTTGTATTATGTACTGAATATAGGTATTTAATCACTTGAACGTGCCTGTATTTAAGAAATAATTGAATTATCCTTATTCCATAGTAGATATCTATTCGGAACACACTCCACACCTATATAAAATATCAAAACCGGGCTACAGGAACAAAAAAAAAACACAAATCTAGCGGGTAATCCATTTACTAATGGAACATTCACTCAGGTTATTTCTTTCTCACCCTCTCCCGACCACCCCCTTCGAGTCCGTCGGTGATAAAACTTCTATACAATTTCACAACAGGTGGAAGTTTCTTTATAAAACTTTATAGTCTAAACATAAATGACTGTTTCAATAAATAAAACTTTCATTTATTAAGGGTTTATGTTTATTGTTACTAATTAGTTTTATAATTCTTTATTTTTTTAAAAATAAATTTCTATAGATTTTTATACATTCAAATGTAATTAAATTATTTATTCGGAAATAAATTAACTATATTTGGGTATGATAAATTATTTGTCTTTTTTTAATACTAATTTTATTTGTTTTGTTTTTTAGGTTAGTAAGGTGGACATAATTTATAAGAAAGTAGTCTGATACGTAAGTAAAAACTAAATCTTAATATTTATAATATATTTAACTTTTTTTTATTTATTGATTGTGTGTCATGTCCACCATTACCCATCTATACAACCCTAGAGTGGGAATGTCTAGATTAGGGGCCGCTGAAAAATAAATTTGGACTGACCCAGGTGGGAATCGAACCCAAAACTTTCCGAACCAAGTGCTCTGGGCCCCACACCTCAACGCCCTCAGCTTTCAGGTCCTCCATCTTTTTATCTTGACCTGCCTAGAACGAAACACGAATATATCCACATTGTGCGTAATATTTTAATCCGTCTTTAGAAATACTACACTGTCCTAGAAAACTTTACTTATAAAGACAGTAGCAGGCTCATCTATACTTTATTTTTATCACTACTTTTTATTATTTTTATTTATTGCGTGGCATATTTATGGCGTGGAAGCAATAAATATACTCACTACCAGGATATACTTGTAGCCCTAATATATATTATCATTGAATATGGGAGCTTGTATATAATAGTATAATAGAGAAATTTAAAAAAGTGAGCTGTTCAGCTTCTAAGTACATCTAAAAAAATTTACAGAAACGTTATCGGGTCTAATAAAATTAAAAATAATACATTGTTATTTGAATTTCTTATTTTTTAGTATAGCATTATTATTATACATTTAGTTATTTATTATAATTTAGAACTATGGCACATGACAGTTTTAAACTTTTCTAATCCTATGAATAGAACTTTTTATGTCATTTTTATAATATTCCAGTTCAGGAAAAAACTTGCTATTTTTTATACGAAATAAATATTTTATATTTAATAGAAGATATAATATATCGTTTTATAAAAGCTAAACATTTTTAAACGAACACTTTATAATATACAATAATATTAGAATAACAATATATAATATTGTGTAAATTTGTCATGAATTCTTCTACAGGATTATTTCCTGGATCTATAATTATTGTAACACCTTGTTCCCGAGAGACAAGTATGTATAATGAGGAATAAACTTCTACTTGATATTTCTCTGCAACAGAGGGAATATTTAAGCCTTTATTTACCTTTACCAATTCGAAGGGGTTGCCTATATATCATTAACGCAACATGGCTTAACTTACAGTCATAACAAGATCAAATAATAAATCAAAACAAACATACCAGTAATTGTAATTCACAGTGAGATTAAACGAGGCCGAAAAGTTGCTACAAAAATTATTAGGGGTGGCAAAATCCCTAATTTCTTAACAAAGGCATTCACCTGAACTTTTCCCTCCTCCAGTAAATGTTTGGGAAATGAACCTCACTCTTTAGCGTTTATAGACTTAACTATTTACAATACTATAAACTGAAACTAAACCATTAACTATCATATAAAATAAAATATTTCGGGTATATTAATATCTTTGAATAAAATGTTTCACCACGTAGCTTGAATTAGACTCTCAAATCTTAATAACCCCTCTCACTGTCTCCCATGACCTAAGTCCCTCGAATTGGGTATAATAGTTTAATCATTTATTCTTAAATAAAATCATAATGTGATTTTTCCGTGTTATTCACCTAAAATTGGCAACGTTTAAAACCGCTAATACTGTCAGTTTAGTCTCATTGCCATTATATTATATAATTGGCAATATCCTACCCCCTAATTTGACTTTCTCAACCCTGGAGATACCCACAGACTCCCCTGCCACCTGGAGATAAAGTTCCTCCGAAATATGGACAAACTCTCTACTACCACTATTATTAGTGGTATTAGATATTAAAAATTTTCTAGCTTTTCAGTGATTTACTGTATCTATTCTTTTTTTTTTTAAGTGTTTCGACCATTCGGGCCATTTACACTTGATTTACCAATTCGGTTACAATTGGCATGTTCATACAGTAGAAATACAAATATAGTTGAAATTACAAAGTGAGAAATTTACATACATACATGACATACAATGACAGTTGAAATTACAAAGTGAGAAATTTACAATCACAATTACCATTACATGTTAACAATTACAACTTACACTTCACAAATTCATTACTGTTGTTGAGTCTTCTCTGATCATTTCCTGTACACATGAAGAGAATCCCAATAAGAATGTGCCCAACAGCGAGATCACTTCAGCAGCAGCGACACATCAGTGCATCCTCCCTCCTTCATGAGATGACTGGGTGAGTCGAGTATGGCCTATCCGAAGACGGGTTAATACATTTCTGTAGCAGATTCATGTTTCCGGCCGGATTTAATTAAATTTTATGGTAGAGCTTGGAATGATGTAGAAACTTAAAAAGTCTATCTATGGTATGTTTGTTATCCTGCAAGATGGAATGGAGATCATCAGGTATATTATATAAAGATTTGAGGGTGTTATAAGCTCGGGATTCTGTCAGAATGTGTTTGACTGTAAGTTCTGTTCCGCAAGTTTGGGATAATGGTGGAGGATCGCGGGCCATAAGGTAACCGTGGGTCGGCGCGTTTGACCTATTCGAAGGCGCGTCAAAATCACCTCCTCTTTGCGCACATCTCTAGTTGATGATATCCAAGGGGAGACGTCCTTTCTAATTTCCCTCAATTTGTTATTGGAAACATTTTCCCACATTTTTCTCCATTTCAATTTAATCTTGTGCTTAATGAGAGCAATGAAATCATTAACAGGCACTTCGCGATATGGTATTTGTTCAGCAATCGCCAGTTTTGCTGCCCTATCGGCCATTTCGTTGCCCGCTGTTCCGCAGTGTCCAGGGACCCGGGCAAAGAAAATTCTTTAAATTGACACTTCCGGTTGGTAGATTTTAACGAGTATTTCCGTCAAAACTCGGATTCGAAATTTTTCACGATCGCATAACATCTCCTTACTATATATTCCACACATCGGTAAGTGATAGTAGTAATATATCGTTGATGTGAATCAACACTGCCATACAATTGAATCGAAACGCATGGCCCTTCCCTTTCCCGTTTTAGTATAATGTGTCTGTGATCAGAGATCTGATCTTGATAAAAGAATATTACGGTATGTAAAGGCATATTAAATATTATCAAATTGTATCCAAATACGTTTGCTAAAAGCTACACTTAGATATAATCTGAGCAAGTTGGATATAAAAGCTAGGAGAAGCGCTAGCGATAGGGTAATGGGAGAAGTGACAGGAGGATGAGACTAGCTATCAAACATTATCACACGTTGGATGTTATTGATGGCGCCCCCTCTGAGTATTTATGTCGGCCAGCAACATCTGTCTTCCAGTCGGGCTCATTACCATCTCCAGCTCCTATGTCGGCCTTTCGTAATAGTCGATGCATAATGCCTTTCCTAACATTTCTCTCTTCGTTTATTCGTTGATAAATCTGAGTATCTCTCTATCCTGCATGTTGTGAAAACTTTATTAATGTGACAGGGAAAAGTTTATCTGTTAGACATTCTTAGAAATAAATTAACTTAAAGCCCTAGCGGATATGGTATGTTATCTAATTCTAAATTGTGACTTAGCCAGTTTTCTAATACAAATAATAATAAAGATTGTTCATCATATCTCCTCCTAAGAACCGTTCTGTGGAAAAAACAAAACAAAAACATATAACTCTTCTTTTACCTTATACTAGTGGTAACAGTGTATTTCTATACCTTCACTGT
The DNA here is from genome assembly GCF_000696795.3 of Halyomorpha halys. NCBI lineage: Eukaryota > Metazoa > Arthropoda > Insecta > Hemiptera > Pentatomidae > Halyomorpha > Halyomorpha halys. The sequence continues at coordinate 540,417 of NW_027108721.1, read as the reverse complement.
AAAATGTGACCTATGCCATGACAGAAAACATTATTAGCGTTTAATTATAGGAAGATGGTACCTGTGGTGGTGATCAACGTTTTGGCCAACTTTGCACGGCTGCATCAAGGCTAAATGAAAACAAGATGCAAACATTATTAATTATGATAAGACCATACGACTATACCTAGAAAATTATACCAAAAGATATAAAAAACTAACAAAATAAAAGAATGTAAATATAAATGAATAAACGAAATATTAATAACAATTACAGTAATGAATAATATAATTTAAAACCTACCACATAAATAATTATTAAAAAATAGGGTAAAATCAAAAGGAGAGGAGTAAAGCAATAAATAAGGTCTAAGAATGGTGCAATAACATTTCGATGAGATAAAGAAATAATATGAAAAAAGGAAGATTATCCTAATGTAAGAATAAATGACAATAAAATAAATAATTTTAATATTTTAAATATTTAAAAAAATATTTAAATATGCTTAAATTAAAATTGTAAGTTTTTGAAATTTGGGGCCGTCTGTAGCTGATGCAGTTGAGACGTGAGTCTGTGCATCCTCGGAACTGCAACGACACCGTTGCACCGTTTTATTTTCAGTATTTTTCTTGTTTTTTTTCCTACCTCCTAAAAAAAAAATAAATAAACAAGCCAATTACAAATATATATAATGGAAATAAAATATATGTACATATGTCTTTTTTTTTATTTCCATTGTATATATTTGTAATTTGCTTGTTTATTTTTTTTTAAGAGGTAGAAAAATAAAAATTAATATTAAAGTATTTTTCTTGCATTATTTTACATAAATAAAAAATTTCTAGCGAGACTGTGCGTGGTTTTGTTGAATTTCGTTCGCGATTTGTTACATTCTACAATCACCCTCGAACAGCCACTAACTCTGCGAGCTTCCTTCGAGACATATGTGATCCTTCCCATCCCTAAAAGTAAGACTTGTATTAATATCACAGTGAGAAAATATTTCACCAGGTCTGAACTCGACTATCAGAAGGTGTAAGAGCGATTATAAACTCGTTCGAAAATAAAATCATGGAAGTTCTAATGATTGGCAATCGCATTCTCACTGCTCGGTGTTCTCTGGCGTACCTGTCCTGAAGCAACCTCCGTACTGCTCAAACCACACTCTGGCACCTTCACGTTGGCCCAATTCTTTTCCGATAAGATTCAAAGCACTCCCACCTTCATACTCAGCTGTAAATTGGAACAGTTAAATGTCCTTTGGGGACTATAAATCGAAATTGAAACAAATTAAATAGACAATTTGAAAACTTATGTAAAAACAGGCGTTTACTTGGAAGCAATTGCAGTAAAACTGACTTAATTGGGGCATCAAAAAATAGAGAAATATCATTGATTTAATAAATTCCATTTCAAGTGGGATTAAAGGTAATAATTGACTGTTGTAAACAAACTGATGAATATCAAGAGGTGCAATTAATTTGCTTGCAATAGGATTTAGGGCTAAAGTTTATGGCGATGCTTCATTTTTGATGAGGAGATGTATTTGATTAATATAGAATATTATATTCAAGAAAATATAATAGGATTTTATTTTCACCAAAAATAAAATAAGTAAATTAAATGGTATTTTTTCTCATATTTTACTGTTGGTTTTTTTTTTTTTTTTTTTTTTTTCAATCCTCTCTTTCGTTAATGCCGTTTTGTTGCTTTCCATTTTTCGTTTCTTCTTTTATATTTCTCTTTGCTTCCTGTAGCAAATGGCATCAAAGGATCAGGAAGCTTTATGTTCTGAATTGCTTAAAGCAGGAGAAAATTATCATTTTAAGCTTCTTTTGAATCCGAGCGTTTAAAATCTGAAGTTCTAGGGCTGTCAAGACTTGATTTGGTTTTTACCTTAACTTTATACTTTATTTAAGACGGTTAACCTTTCTTCGAGTGGTTTTGGGCATTTAAATTAAATTTGTAGGCTCGAGATCATATTTTTTGAAATTAACTGATCGAAAGTTAGAAATAATTTAGATATTACTCATTTCACTTTCAGTTACCCTAAATCTATGTGAAGGGAAGGATTGTGATCTTTATAAATTTCCAGTTAGAGGTTTTATTTACAATGCCTTCGCAATGTAAAGAAACTCATATATTTGCTGTAGGCGGAAAAATTTGTATGAGTTGGAAAGTGATCGAATTAACAGATTGTGTTTTACCCGCTGTTGAACATTTTTAAATTTCGAGAACGTTTCTTTAACTGAAATATTTTTTCAAGTATAAAGAAAATGGTCAAGGGTGCGGTAAAAAACAAAACAAAAATAGTTATTAACTATTTATTTGCCGCCATTTACCCCCCCCCCCTCTCCCCCACTATTTAGTGCTTCATCGGGGCTGTTTAAGTTGAGACCATAAGAACTATCGAGAAAGTTGTTAACTATTTTTGTTTTGTTTTTTACTTCACTCTTATCCATTTTCTTTATAATTTGAAATAATATTGTCATCTATTTATATTTATAATATGATTTTTTTCTTTTCTAAGGGAGGACCGATGATAAATTATAAACCTGAATCTTCATTTATTCCCGTTTAAATTAATAATTAAATTATTAGTGACAAACTTTATTTATTTATTTTGATTTTTATTGTGGTTAATAATCCGACACGCCGAGCTGTAACTTAAGAGAGCACCAAACATCCACTAAAAGCTATTTAAGAAGATTTTGGCGAAAATCTATTTTTTCTATTTTAAATAGCTTGGAATAAAGAAAAATGTATTGGTTTTCTTTGAAATATTATGATATCTTCATGAGAGTGAATTAATTTTTTAATTGATAATGTATTTTGTGATAGTCGTAGAATTGTTTCTACTGTTAGACCGCATTGTTAGTAAATCATTATCATTTTATTACGGGAAACAATCATTTAGAGTATCGTTTTAGTAATATGGATTTAAATAAGTGAAAATTAGCAAACATTAGTATTTATTGTCCAATCCCATTTTAAACATCTTCTCCTTAATTGTAGCTAAACTAATAAAAAAAAATTTGGAGTTTGTAATAAAAATAGAGGATTTACGTCCATCCCAGTAGAAAAATAATATATATTTCATTATAGAACTTAAAATTCTGAAATGATATTATCTTTATAAATATATAAACAATAATTTATTCTATTTATAATAAGTATTTACATGTATATGTAAAGATGATTTAGATACTTCCTTTCACCATACATTATATGAACTCAGTTTTAGTTGTCTCACAAGAATTTATTATTTATACCTAATTAAAATTTATTAGCCACTAATTAAAACAGTATTTATTATTACTGTTTCATTTAAAACGTTAGATTTCGCTCATGATATTGGTAACTATTCCTGTTAGTACTACTCTCAACGGTTTGGTTATACGAGACCTCAAATGGTTAACCTGTGGTTGTCCTAACTAGAGCCGAATGTTCTCGAAGTAGGCCGCCATCATGTTCTGTTTAACCTGCTAATGATTGAGCGTTGTTAAAGTCAACATTGCCTGATTGGCTGTCTAAATTTCGGTCACAGTCGTACGCTTCTTGTCCTATTGGTACATAACGTTTTTTGATTTGTAATAAAATTATTAACACCATAAACATTGGGTAAAAACAAAAAAAATATAAGATACTCTATGAATTTCTGGTATATTATGATATGTACTCTACGTATACTCACAAAGAAAGAAGTCTATATCGTGAGGTTAAATACTTCTTACAATCCTGACAATATATAAGACTTTCTTTATTTTTATTTATATAAGTGTCCTTAATCTTACTAGATTTCAAGTTGGGGGCTTTTTCAAAAGGCCATTGTCAAATCTAAAATAAAATAAAAATGTTCATTTTGGATTGCAATAGATTTTTATCAAAACAAATAAAATGGGTCGCCAGCCCTTCTTTTTTCGTGAAAATATAAGACCTTTTTTTTGAACTCGTTTATAACTTTTTTTCTTGGTGTAAAATTCATAAGGTCATTTGAAACTTTAAATATTTTAATTTATTTAAACTTGATATTCTGTATTTCTGCCCCAATAAACTTCATCACTAATGAGATCGTTAATTTAATTTTCTGTACTGAATATTAACAATTTATATTCTGATTTTCATGCAGGAATATGAAGTTTGAAAACGTAATAACAGTTGAAAATGTAATAATCATATGTGTAATTAAATACAATCCTGATACATATGACGATAGGTAATGTATTGGGTAAGTGTTGTTATTTAACAAAAATAGGATGGTGACAGAATGAATTAAATAGTTTTTTATTCTTACTGTTGATTGTAAAACTAACTTTTGAAAACTACAAAAAAGACAAGTTAATCAATGCGCTGTGTAGAAAGAAATTCTTCTGGTCAAGGATCCTTATTTTTCCTTAAACATCACATTGCCCCACCATCCACTCTTTTCTTCAATTATTGGTACCCTCGTAAAACTAATAAATGATTTTAGTCTAAATCTAGGGCGTGCTCGAATAATGTTTGTTTTTGTCGTTTAGAAGTCGAATAGCTTTTTAGTTTGCTGTCAAATGGGGTCGTTGAAGGCAGGGTTATGAAGTGTTTTTGTTATTAGATTCCTGTTCGTTGTTTATGACATCACAGTGACCTAGATTTGCGGTATATATTCACCATACCGTGGATATTACGTTCAGCAACGAATGCGAAAAATCCCTTTTATCGAATTCGTTAAATCTATTTTTTTTTTTTTCGTACCCTCCATTAATAAGGAAATAGGGAATAAGGTACAAGAAATATGTTAGTAGAAGTTGGTATCCTTTTTCTACCATTGGTATTTTAATGGTTATTTAACTTGTACACTGTATGTGCAGAGTCGTCGGCGCCGAGTTCGCATTGATACTATGTTCAACGGGGGGGGGTCCGCTAATTTTAATTAATTTAACAGCGGGATTTCTTTTAAATATGCAGTCTTTATAAACTAATCGATAAGTAAAATGGTTATGCGCAAAAAATATTCTCAATGAGGAAGTTAAATTAAAAATGTTAATGCAGTATTATTAAAATCAAGAGTTACTACTTCTTTATCTTTATACTCTCTTATTCTTCTTTTTCCAATAACGTTTCGGTGAATTTTTGCCCATTTTCAAGTTATATATCTGGAAATGTTGTTAATATATTATCTAATCATTTCTTTATTATTTAATCGTTATAGCAATCTACTATATAATATTGAATACTATATAATATCTTAATATTACTATATAATGTAGAATCAAATTTTTATTATATAGATTTTTTTCACATAATATTATATTTCGTATATTTGTAAATATGCTCAAAACATTTATTGTTATACATATTACTTGGTTTTCCTGTCAATTTTAAAAATAGCAATGCCCATACAATCGCGTTGTTCTTTTTATATTTTTACTTTAATAATTTCAGTTTTTGAGTTACATTTTATCTGAATTTAAATATTATATATTTAAAAATGTTTTAAATTTTACCAGATTGTATATTTTTCATTATTGTTACGTAAAAGAAATATGACAACTCTTCTGCATCGGCTACAACTTTTCGCGTTGCGACTCGTTACCGAATGGCAGAGATAAAAAATGTTGGTGATTGGTAGTGGAGCCTTCTTTGAATTACAAATAGAATCACTATTTTGTAATAATTTTTAAAGTGCATGTCGCTACTTATCTTGAATGATTGCTACTTTGGCAGCATCTATGTTGTGTCGCTCTATCTACCTATCTCTGCAAATATAAAAAAAAAATCATATATATATTGTATATGATGTATTTTATAGATATTACCGTACACTATGGTTACATTTTGACAACTCTCCTAACTTTGGGATTGCCCACTAGAGCAAGAAGGGCCACAACAGAGAAAGTAATCACCTGTTTATAGTGATATCCTTAGGACACGTCTATTTAAAAAAAAATAACACTTTTTTTATTTGAATAAACCTTAGCTGAATTCCCAAGTATGAAAAGTAGCTACATTCATAACTTTTATTATTTAATATATATGATATTTTTATATTATTTACTGCTTAAGTTTTTATATTTATTTATTCATTTCGATTTAACTACATTACCTTCATATTTAATCATTCTATACTGTACTAAAGCAACGCTATTAATTTTTATTTCGTTTTTACCATACGTTACGATACCCACAGAATCATGTTTATGTTTATTGTAGATATGCATTGTATTTATAGTTTCATTATTCGTTACACTTTTTTCATTAATATTTATTATTATTATTAGATAGTATATTTTGTTTGTTTTATCATTATCACGTTCCAAAAATGCGTAGCCGTTGAATGAAATAATGCCCATCAATTTAGTCCAAACCTTCTGAATTATAGTTTCATTTCGCGGTTCGTTATCTCATTTTAATTAGCCCAGTGAAAGAAGTTGGCCTCGGAGGGTGAAAAGCAAAGAGGGAAGTGATTTGAAAGAGTTCTTTTCTAATTAGAAAGATTTTCCGATGGATGTGCTTGTATTCGGCTCCTCATTTCCATCAGAGCCGAGTCTTGGGAAAGAAAAGTAATATGTTCCCTAGTCGGGGTTTTTTTCTTCTTTCCTTTGGAACAGAACCGGCTTCATCAAAACGGCCTGTAGTAATATTGTCCCACCTGTTCAATAACTATATCCCCCTTACTTACTCTTAGATAAAAAAAACCTCACTTTTTTAATAACTGAGTTCGATTATTCTTATAATTTCGATTATTATTTTTTTTTAATCTTATATTTGATTTTATAAATTTACGATTAAGTTAAATTTGTAGATATAATTACGTTAGTGTATCCTCGACACGATAACAATGATTTATTTCACTTTGTTCTAAATGTATTAGTCTGTATTAATTGAAGTTTTAAAAGAAACCTAGAGCCACCCTAAAAAAAATAATTAAAAAATTAGTATCCCAGAATTTTATTCTCAAATATATTTTCTAACATCTTGATGTTTTGTAATTTAATCAAAATCATGCTTCAACTTCTGAAGTTTCTCGGAGAAGAATAAATAAATACTTGCTTTCGCTTTTTTAAAAATTAGAGTATAAATCATTTCACATTCCATTTCAATTTAAATTCTTACAAAAGCTTAATTTAATCTTGTTTTAATACATACATCATTGCCTTCATGGGAATGAGCTCTAAGATTATTCATTGTTTTATTATATATTTTTTTAGTTTTTGGACCTGTCGATTAGTGTTTTAACTTATTTATTCCCTTAACTTATTTGATGTGAAAATCTATATTCTTCTTATTTATAGTCATTTTATTACATATATAAAACTCTGCATCAATGTTCCGGTATTATTCTTGTGCAACTTGACTAAAATCCAGTTCTTAATTATTTTTCAATTAATTAAATTACTATTATTTATTCATATACCTCATGAAATTTTATTTATATCAATTGATTTTTTTAAATTTCTTTGGTTTCGAAGGTATAATTCTGCTAAGGTAGATGCCTTGCACATTCCGAATGATTGGTATTTAAAAAAAATTGAATAATTATACAAGTTGACAAAAAAGATTTAAGATGGCCTTGTGGACTTATCAGTATTAATGGGCAGTTCTTCCTAATTAGCTTTAACCAAAATAAGCCAAGACAAAAGTTTTCAAGGATATCCTTGAAGTAATTTTCGTATAATACGTCAATTTGCGTATTTTTGTCTTTCGGTTATGTCCTTGAAGATGTTATAATCAGTATAAAGAAAAAATAAAACGAAAAATATTTCTTATCTATTCAGCATTATCCGTCTATTTAATCGAACAACAAGGAAGGAACATTCATGTCTTTTGGTAGTTTCTTGCTAGATTTGTTCTTTCTATTTTTAAAAGTTAAAACTAATGTTGTTGAAATAGTACTTTAAAGAGTCGTCTAAAATTTAATTCCTTTTATTAAATTCCCAATTCTCAGTATTTCTTTTCGTGCCATCCTAGTATTAAAGCTTATTTAGGACACTACTTAAAATAAAGTTCCTTGAAAATCAAGTATTTTTCTCCAGGGTTGCTAATTATTAAGAAAGAGGGGTTGTTGAGAAGGTGCCTTTACTTCAACTCAAGTTCCCTGGTGGAGGAGCAATTTGCTATAATTAAGTATTTTAATTTGCCAAAATTAAATGTAACTTAGTTACCTAAATGTAACGAAAGTTATCCCCTTGAGTTCTAATTTTTAACTCTTTCAAGTACGTCTCACCCTTCTCTCTTAGTTATTGGGTTTTTATGGGAATGTATACAAGTTTTATATCCATGAAGATGGTTAGATGATATTTTATGTCAACAATCGAATATAAATTGAATATATATATGCCTTGTATTTCAAAATACAGTCTACTGTTGATATCTCCAATTTCGAGAGAATGGATTTTACTTTTTTTTAAAAATTTGTTTATTGAAATTTACAACCAGTATTTTACAAAATATGTTGTGAATACAATCGCATGATACAGACTTGTGAAGAATCTATCCTACCCATAAGTACTTGGAGGATTAATTTGAATCGAAAAGGAAACAAGTTGGTTTAGATGATTGTGATGGTAGCATTGGTGTCTGATTCTGGCCAAATCCGCAACATATTGATCATTCAGGTCTCTATGGATGATTTTATTTGTGTTAAAGTAAGGAGGATTTGTAAGGATTCGATACGAGAGGAATTGAATGGATGAGGAAGAATGATTAAAAAAATAATTTAATTTAAATAATGGAAAAAATAACAACCTTATCCGTCCTACTACGTCAGCACTTAAACATTCGTGAAGTTATCCGACTACTACAACACGTTTTAGTCAGGCCAGCTACCATGGTTATAATAGGTTGGTCAACTGTAGATAACCTCCTCCCTTATCTACGAAATGACGAGGAAAGGGTTTGTAAAAAAAAAAAAAATAAATCATCCATTAATTGCCCGCTCATGAACTTGAAACTTCTGGATTCAACATTTGTTGAACTGTCTTTTTTAAAAAATAAATGAACTAATACGATTCCTTTATTTATTCTATTTCGATAGATATGAAACCATACTCATGGCATGTTATAAGAGAAACACTGCATTGCTCTTGGAAGGATTTCATTATTAACACGACTTGACCTATCTTCCTGATTTATGGCTGGTGATTCGGTGAGCCGGAGGATATATATTGCCCTCCTCACCCTTGTAGGAAATGTTCTTTTATAAATGCCTTAGTTTGTCGAGACAGAGATAGAACAAATAGTGGTAGAGCAGTGGCTTTGATGGAAACAATTTCGGATGATAAATTCACGAGGGATGCTCCCTCTTCCACGATGTAAAAAAATTATCCAGGCTTTTCACCTGTCCCTGCATATTTAACCCAGCCACTCTCTGCTAGGTCTCATCCGCAACCTCTGCCTACCCACATCACTCTTTATTTACACACCAGCGTCCCTTCTGCTATCGCGTGATGTGATCAGCTGAGAGTAGGATATCACCAGCAGTAGGTAAGGAATAAATTCGTAAAACATCAATCCCTAGGAAAAGGTAAAGGGGTAAAATAATCCTAGACGCCATATTGGTAGCTTTGTTACAATCAGAAAAATGATGGTCTATATGAAATGAAGGTTAAATTGAAATTATAATGATGAATGACATGGATGGATGCTGACGATGTTTTTACAACAGTACTTAATGAATATATTAAAAAAAAAAATAATTTGTTGCGAAATAAGAAATAAATAACGAGGTAATTATAGTTGGTCTGTATCCAGCCACAGTTGTTTCTCAAACCTATTAAAAAATCGGACGCCTCTCTGAATAGAGGTTATGTGTGATTCCTCAAACTGTGGATTTAAATGGAAAATAGGGGAATAAAGAATCTAGATCTAGATTTTCATTCCCACTAACATGATAATCAAGGGTCATTATCTGAAGGTGCTCAAGTTTCACTCACTAAACTCTCTATAATAAGCAGTTGTAATTTCGAGCTATGAAAGTTCATAGTTCCTTAGTGGCATAATATCTTCACTAGTTCGCCTCGCTGGAATACTTTAGGAATTATTGTTTAAAAACTTATTAAAATGAGGGAGTGAAGGAAAAATGTGTAGACGTACAGTTTGTGTTTTGTTTCCTTTTGCTGACTACAATAAATCATGAGGGGTATTTTTTAAGGGAATCCTCTTGTAAAAACTGACTTAGTTGATTGAATGAGTTAGTGAATTGAAACAATAAATTGTAGATCAAAATCGAATTTTTAAAGTTCCTTACCTAGAGGATCGGACATTTTTATTTTTTCCAATGACTGGCGCTCACATTCGCAGTTGAATGGATCAGCTGTTTTATTTACTAATTTTCAGATGATGATCCGCAAATGTTCAGGCACAAATTAAAAAAAAAATCAATTATAATTACCTCAAGTTATTTATTTCTTATTTCGTTTTTACATGAATATTATCTTAGCTTAACTTGGCTTATTGTATCGTATTGTTGTAATATTCTGAGGGTTTTTTTGTATCTTTTTAGCCCTGATGAAGCCCTGCAAAGTGGGGCGAAACGTAGGAAAATAAATAGTTGTAAACTATTTTTGTTTCTCTCTTGACCGCAACCCTGACCATCTTCTTATATATATATATATA
>NW_027108721.1:482939-529784 GCF_000696795.3 Halyomorpha halys | reverse complement strand
ATTTTTTTTTTATCTGCATTTGCTATTTTTATACACATTGGGCAAAAGTTATTTAGTTTTTTCTCTCTCCTGTTAAAGTAAATTTAGGTCAAATTATGAATAAAATTGTTTTGTCAATTTCTGTTATTATCATTTTATAAAAACTCTTTATTTTGGAAACTATTAAAAGTCAGTTAAAATATTGCATATTGCATGATTATTAATAATAATATAAATTAGTTACCAGTTGTTTCTGAAAACTCCACTTCATTAATTAAAGGTTAATTTGATTTTTTCCCATGACCCTCCAAAATCATAATCTTTTATATATTAAAGTTTCTTTTGAAATACTATTTTATTTTTGTTGTATTCAAAAACTTTTCAACTTTTTTTTTTTTGATGGTCTTAAACTTTTGATCGGCGTTGTATATATTTTGAATATACTACGTGAGTGTATACAAAATAAATTTATGTGTCGAAGATTCGTGATGAGATATTTAGGGGATATTATTTCATGAATAGCTCTTAGAGAGTCAATTAAAGAAGCTGTTAAGAAAAAGGGGATGCAGATGAAAATCCCGTAGCTTGAGGGGGGTTTTAGTAGTGCTCGTATTTTGAACCTTTAATAAATTGTATTCTACTTGCTACCAAGGATGTAGCAAGAAAGATAAGACAGTTTCAACAAGGTCCTATAAAATACCGATTCATTGCTATGTAATTGATCAATAAAGCTATCCTACTCTAGTTTTATTGCCCGGGATGTGTGAGTCCATAAAATACAGAAGAGAAAAGCTATTAAAGGATGTAGCCGATATCCAGGCGACAGGAGGGTTTTGTCGTGAGGCGTTGTTCCCTAAATAGCAGAGATCACCTCTGTCGGTCCCCCGTATATATATATCAGTTAGGGTCCTCACAGTCTGTTAATACATCATTTCTCTTCTAAGGCGTATTTTGTCTATCTGATTTACTATCGTACTGCTTTTGGGTGTTTTTTATTGCTTTTTGACCTAGGTTATAATCATGAATGTCTGGTTGATATAAAATCTGTTTCGATAATTTTTTTTTTATTACTAACTTCTCGATTATAAGATTTAAGAAAAAAAAAAGTTGTTTATACTACTATATGATATCTAATGGGAAAATATTTGAAATAAAAAATGTTATTATACTTATTTTTAATGCTACTTTTATAAATACAAACATCTGAATATTTTTAATAATTGACACAATCTTTGCCAATGTGTTAAAATCATAAAACCTCATAGATGTTTTTTTAATTTGGTTTATCTTTTCACAGCAGTTTCAGTATATTTATTTTAATTTATAAAATTATTATTTTTGTTTTAAGTGAAATGGAATAGATCAAACACACTAAATTTTGTAAATAATATTATCTCATTTTAGTGCATTTGGCAGGTTAGCACAAGTTGCATGAATACCCCTAAAATCTTTAAAATTTGTTTATTAAGTTAGCTAATTATGTTTTTTTTATGCGCGGTTTCGATTATTACATTTCTAAATATTAAAAAATCCGTAATAGTTTTAAAATAACTTTTTTTAAAGGAATAATTAAACAAAGCAGGAAGTAGTACGAGCAAATATATTTTAATATTGTTAGATTCTATTATTATTTTAGATATACCTGAATCAAGTCTGGTAAGAGGAACAGTCTTGGGTACTATGTTGTTTCTATTTGGTTATTATTTTTTGGAAAAGTTGCTGTGTGTCCTATGTTTGGTCTGCGTTTATGTGATTTATATTTTTTTGTTTTGATATAGCGTAAATCGGTGAGACGTTGACTGCTTTGTTATTTTTTGTAAAGAGGGAATTTAAATAAATTTCTAATTAATTCCTAACAATAATTTTTTCTTAGATTAAAATAAAATAGTCTCAACACTCTATTAACTTCAATGTCCAACGAGGGTGTCTTAAAATAATAACTTTACAGCCCCACTTCAAACTTAAAAATCTGCAGGCTATTCTACCTTTGCGTCAATACTGTTATCACTAATGTTGAATAATAGTGACGCACTTAGTATTGAAAATTATGGAATTATTTCATTTTAATTAAAGAATTGTACGTCTCGAAGAAGATATTAGGGAACATCTAATAAATAGTTGTTTCTTCTTTTTAGGGCGTTTTTATTCCCATTTATTTGTACAATAGTAGTAGAAACCTTGTTATGAAATAATGCATAGGATTTATATGGACATGCATATAAAACAGAATAAGTATAACATTTACAATTGAGATTCCATATATAAATATAAAAAAATATAAATTGTATCGATATAATTAACAAACAAAAATTAGGGATAATGTAATGTTATCTTGAAGAGGTGGAAAATGTAAGGGAAAAATGGTTGATATAACCGTTACGTTATTTTTTAAAATTAAAATTAATTATTATATTATAATGATATTTCAATAATTATCATATCAATATTTTTGATATTATATTATATTTATAATACAATATCAATAAAAAAATTTTTTCCAATGGGTGATATTTTTGGATGATAATAATAATGAATATCGTTATTTTGTTATTAGTAAAGGATTTTAAATTACCACTCGAGGACACTTGAGTTGCATTTACTAAAAGATTTTTTTTTTATATTTTACTACTTCGTTAAATGCTGCTTTAAAAACCGCGATTTACTCATTTGTAGTAGTGGCCTAAATTTCTTATTCGACAGTTGGAGGAGTAAATTAGACAATATGCTTTACTCATTCCTTCCTCCATGTTAATCCAAACGAACTCCAAATAATTCAGTAAAAATTAGTTGTTTATGCTGATGGTTGAAGTTTAGAGAACTGTAATGGGGAGGTGACAGCTACAACTTTTACTGGAACTGCTGCTATTTATATGGCACTGGTAGCCGTTGCCAAGGCGATCTCTCTCTGGTCCCTTCTTATTGAACCATTAACTGATAAATATATTACATATGTTTAATATTACCCGCCATTAATCTTATCCTTCCCCTCCCACCGGCCGTTCTCAGGATTATTAGGCAACTCTTGACTCAATAGCCCTCGGCTATTAAAAGGTATTTGTAATCCCTGTCTCCTAAATCAAGGCTATACACCTTTGAACGTCTAAACTGTTTGATTATACTTTATAGAGCAATTTAAACATCGTAGGCTTGAAATAGCTGTCGTAATATTGTTGGTTATAACACCTGTTAGTGAGTTTCATATCGAATTTTTTTATCTGTGAATATTACTATTCATAAGGCATTACGTATAAAAATATTTTATATTAAGTATAAAGTTGTCTCAGTCTAACTTTTATGCGCTATCTTTGTACTTACTTCTTCTTTGTACAGGCTTATCCTTACTAGTGTTCCAAGAAAATAATTATTACCAACAGTCATGCCCCATCACTTACGTAATGAAATAGGTTACTATTCGAGTCAAGTGAGTTACTTTGTTCTGTTAAGAATAATATTGATCTAGTGTCGTCAAATATTTCGTTTTTGGTAAGTGGAACTCACTAGTGATAGTGAAATTCGCCAAAGAGTTAAAAGGGGAAAAGAGGTAGACCTTCCGATTTGTGGATATTAAGTATAGTGGAAAGACAACAATAACTTTTCTGGTATCTTTTGTACCTCCTCATGTTATTCTCTTTTTGATTGCTTCTAATATTATTGAGGTAAACTTAATCTCTAAGTTACTTAAATGCACTTAGTGATTATCTTTTCACAAGGAATTGGGAATATTTCGCTTCATTAATCGTTTTTATTTTATTTTTAACGTATTTTCAATAATAGTAATTTCTAATAAATTAAAAAAATTTATTTCAAGTAAATAAAAAATATTTTTAATTTTGATTTTTTTTTTGTAGATTTAAATTAAATTAAAACTTCTGTTTTCATTACGTTAGTCCACATGTGCCTTAAGTATAGAACGTGACTGGAATTATAAACCAGGAAACTATCAAGGACACTTAAAGATCCTAAATAAGATTAAGGGTAAAGAATGGATGAGCTTTCTAAGTGACCATTTACCCAAAAGATTGATTTTGAAAAGAACTTTAATGTATGTATTCTAGACAAGGAGATATGGAGGAAAGGAGGCCCTAAATTTGAGAAGGGCGCATTGGTCTGGTATACGGATGGATCAGCAAAGAAAGGAAAAGCAAGGGCTGGGGTTGTAGGACCTAATTGCAAAAGAACCCTAGCAATGGGAATATACCCAACTGTCTTCCAAACTGAAATACACGCAATAGAAATAGAGGCATTAGAAAACATTAAAAACAATCCAAAAGTTAAAAAGGATTTATATAATATCAGATAGCCAGGCTGCTTTAAAGGCAATAATGTCCTATACAAAAAATCAGTGCTAGTCTCGAATTCCCTAGAGAGAGACTAAAGGAATTAGCCAGAGGCAATAAACTGACCTTGATGTGGACCCCAGGACATGAGGGGATTGAAGGTAATGAGATGGCAGATACCCTAGCTAGGAAGGGATCAGAAATGATGCTAATTGGCCCTGAGCCATATTGCAACATATCTGGAAGTGCAATCAGGAATGTGGTTAACTCCTGGGAACAAAAAGAGAAGGAAACATACTGGACGCTGAAACCAGGTATGAAACAATCCAAGCTCTTCATTAAAATATCAGAAGAAAAGGCAAAATTTTACCTTAACCTTACTAGAAATGAACTGAGGACGATAACAGGACTCCTCACGGGCCACTGCCCCTTAAAATATCATCTTAAGAAGATGAGGCTGGTGGAGGATTCCACCTGCCGTCTATGTATGGAAGATGAAGAAAAGGCACAGCACATTCTGTGTGAATGTGAAGCCCTTGCATTCAGAAGATTACAGTATCTGGAACAGGACAGAATGGAGCCTGAAGACATTTCTAGAATAAACCCAAAAGAATTATTGAACTTCATAAGAATCATAGAATTTATATGGGATATCTAGTGGAAAGAGGGGTAACTCACAAAAGATCCAATTGGGTCGAAGTGAGGAAGGGATTCCCGACCCTCAGTGTAATAATAATAATAATACGTTAGTCCACTTTTATGTATTATCAACAGGGATAATGTATAATACACTAGGAATAAGATATAATCTTTTTCATAATATTTACAAACTTTTTATTTTTTATTATTTGTTTCTAGTGGTTCACACTGCCTTAAATTTTTCTTATCCCAGTCTTAATTATTCCCTTAAACTTTAATAAAATACTGATATCAGGATAGTACAGACGAAGAGATTATTTCACTCTTATATGTTCAAAGGAAGCTAAGATATAAATTTCCGATTTTAGTTTCTTGCTCAAATACACATAATGCCAAATATAACTAAAAATATCCTATTTGTACAGTAAATTCTTTTAATTTGGGTGACAGTATGTTTTTTTGTTTCAATTTCAAGATATTGTTGGTCCAAATATCTTATCACAAAAAAAATTCGTCAAAAATTAACGTTTTTGGACTTTCAATATATTGATAAGAAAAAAAATTGATATCACGTTAATTATTATGATTTTTGGCGTTGAGAGAGCCATTGGAAAACAGACCTAATTACTTTTCGTTTTGTTTATTTATATAGCCCCAATATAAGTTGCTATTCTTAGATTGCTGAGAAAATAGGTCAGACAAGAAAGAAGAGTGTCGACCTATACAATACCGAAATAGATTTATTTTTGAATTAGTTAAAGGAACTTGTAGAACATGGAATGGGACACTGACGAGAGGCAGCCTGCCCTCAAGGCTAAGGCTGAGAATGAAATAGAAGTAACCTATCGCTCATCCATTCATACCTATTTGTTATATTTGACAGCTATCACAACCAGGTTATCGATTATTTCTCAGTAATATATTCATTGAAAAAAAAGTATAATTAATAAAATTTCATCTCCGTTTCCCTTCTTAATCCTTAAAGTAATTACCAATTATTAGTAATATTATATACGTCTCTTGAGCCTAAACCTTTTTTGAGGAAAATTAAGGTAAGTAAAGAAGTGTCAAATAGTTATAATTTACCTACACTATATAATATTAATGATTACTTATTGTTTCTGGATATAAAAATTGATTATCTGAATTCGTATTAATTTTACGTTTTCAATGGTCCTCTGTTACAAATCCCATTATTTTAGGTCATTCTTTATCTAGGTTTATAATGGGTAGTTGGTGGATTGCGGGAGGGACCGGCAACATATATTTTGTGAGAACTGTTTTATTGTTTTATCTTTCTTCTTGAGTATTTGTCAGTTGAAAAGCTTTAAGTGGTGAAAAAACTATAAAAATACTGCTTACAGGATTATTTTTTTACTAATTTATTTTAGTTGATAAAATTATTCAATATTTATAACATTGTAAATAGTTAAATTTTTGTATTTATACACTAAACCTCCACATTATCAATTGTTAAAACTGTCATTGATTATTTAATCTAAGAAAGATAGTAGCAATGATGTTTAAATAATTATTCCCTTAAGCTGTAGATGTAAATAGTGCCAAATTTCGAAAATTCCACAAAAATTTAGTTTTTCTAATAACTCAAAAAATACTTCAAAAGGAAAATTATATGCAATATTTTGAAAAAAAATCGATTTTCCGAAAAAATCAAAATGAACACCACCCGAGTATGAGGAATATTAGCAATTTACAGAGAATCGATCCATGTTTATTTTAAATATTTTGTGTTACCTGTTAAGTACCTAGTAAAACCCATTTTGTCTCTCCCTGTTTATATAAATTAATCTTCCTATGTACGATACTCCATAGCCACTTACTATATATCTCATAGAGTTAGGCTGCATTTAAAGAAATTCGGACTTTTTAGTGTTGACAAAAAATAATTGTAAAACGAAGTTGTACAGGGTGATTTAAATGTTCCTAGTTATCCGACTTATATATTTTAAATATTAATTGTTCCTGCGTTGAGTGACCATGAAACAAGCACTTGTTGCACATTTATGACTACAGATTTCGGTTTACGTCGATTTTAACTATAAATTAACTGTATATAAATTTGCCGATTTAATGACGAGGAATTAATACTATTTGGTTACATCCGTTCATATTTAATAATTGTTACCCTGGAATATTACAATTTTATTCAATTTAATCCCATACTTTATTTAATAAATTATCCTAAGAATTATTTTTGAAGTTTTTTGAAATTAAAGATAACTTTAAATGATTCTTTTAAGTGGTTTCTTGATTAAGAGATGAATAATTCATTAGGGCCCTTTTAATACTCTGAATATGCTGTATTTTTTTAAAAATCTATAAATAACTTTTAATAATTCTATATTTTAATATTATACATAGATGATATTTTTATATTCGTTATTTTAACTTATAAAAACTCTACATAACTTTCAATTACTTAAACGTCTAATGCTATATAAAGTTTGAGTTTTCTAACCTTCTAATCTCATACATAAATATAACGTTTACCTTATTTATTAAATTCAGCGAAACTATTATCCTCATTCACACATATCAGTTTAAATCAATTATTTCTGGCTAAAGTGTGATGTAAAGTGCAAACTATGCACTCCTCTTCGTTATTGTTGTTGTATTGGAAACAAAGGAAAGCACTTTACCAAACTTTTGGCCGAAATGAAAACTGAAGTGGCCTAATGGAAGGACGGAGGTGGAATTGCTACTGGGAGGGAGAGAGTGGGTTTAGGTCGAGACTGTAGTTTATAGCTTATAAAGGATCTGTTCTTTCCTTCCCTTGGGCCTTCTAGACCGCCTGCGAAATTACGACTTTTCATAAAAAAAAACTTGGGAACCTATTCACCCAAGCAAGAATAGAGGTCGTAGCTTCTACTGTTACAGACATTTTAAATTCAATTGAATGCACGGCTTCGAGGATCAATTTATATCGGATTATTTACCATGGAGTCGAAAATTCGGTTAATATAGTCTTATTGTGTTTCTTATAGGCGTATGAATAATTTTCAGATGAAAATAAGGAAGAGGGAGAGGAGACGGTCAAATAACAAAAATAAATGTAAGCAAATATTTTATGTTTGCAGACATTTGACCCGTATTTTAGTCCGTCATTCTTCATAAGTATACCACGTCAAGAAACGCGCGATATATTTCCTGAGTGTCTCGCGCGAGGCCTTGGACCTCTACGGTCTGTCGCGCCAATAATAATTCATAAGTAGAGGAAGGGCGGGCATAATGGACTTTTTTATTTTGTCTGCTACCTTAAAATCTACCGAGGAACTTGAAATATTGCAGTTACAATAATTGACTATTCTTGTGCACATACGATTTTTTTGTTGTTGTCTTATTATTTGTTTAATAAATTTTTGATTCCGAGTACATAAACATTTTTTTGATATTCGCATGGATTTAAAGCCTACCTTCGGTAGCGGAGAAGCAAAAGATATTAGAAACTGGATTATCACTAAATTATTTTAATGAAATAAAATAATTAACCTATGAATTGACCTATCGTAGCAGACATTATTTTTATGGTTCATTTCAGAAAAAAATTATTTGATATAACTAGCTGCCGCAGTTAGCCAATAATTAGCAAAGATAAAACTACGCCTAATAGTACCGTGGATACGATGTTTATTCATAATTAAACCATTAAATCATTAAACCATTCATAAATGGATATTTTATCATCAGAATTTTAGCTATAGGTTTATCTAGAACAAATATTTGCCCAAGTTTGAGCTAGCGTCAACAAAGCTTTCGTTGATCCTCAAGAGACAGTGTGTATAACATTACTATTTCCTGAGGCAACGAAAGGTGAGGGCGGCCACTTTATGATGGTGAGTTACTGCCTCGGAGGTATTTCTTCTCTGGAATGGGAACGGAGAAAGAAGGATATTTCTTTTTCTACTAAAGTCCTAGATTGCCACCCAGGTAATCGATACATATGCCTCTTCATCATGCAGGCTTTGTTGTTTTGTTTTTTAATGAAGCTACTAGAAATGATATCAAAAGTAACGGGATCCACTTTTGGATTAAATTTAAATATATTTTTAAAATATATATACTAATATTTAAATAGTTCGACTATGTCTTAAGACACTCAATAAATAACTAACATTTCGGCCTATTCAGACATCATCGTGACTAAAAAACTTTAGTTCACATTAACGCAGACCTGAGATAGCACATCACACATTAACAGGTAAAGAAAGACTAACAAAGTGACGATTGCATCAATATCATTCCAAAGCAGTTTATCATATACTTTATAACTAAATTTTTAATCGTATTGGTTTAATACTGTGAAATAATTGGGTATTATTGTCCAGGCTTCTGATGGTAAAACTATCGAAATATGAAAAAAATAAAAATCTGTTTTTGGTTTTTCTCTGATTGCATATTTTTTAGCAACATCAACTAATACTAAATTGAACTAGTGTAAATATTTAACAGTATGAAGGAACCTCTCTACATATTAATTAAACGAATAGGAGTTGCAGCTAACACTCACAGAACAGACGATTGGTAGAATTTACTGATGGAAGTCCGGGCTCGGCAAAAGATTGTGGCACCTTAAAATAAAAATAATTCTTTACATGTGTTATTCAATTTTGTTTTCTGGGAGAGGAACCGCTCTTAGTCCAATGGTGTTCAGTCAAATCAATCAATACCAAATAAAAGTCCCTGTAGGAAATTTCGGAAAAAACATAAAATCATCTATTCTTATTTTTGAAAATTTGTATTAAATTAAAGAAAAGAAAATTACCTGCAGTTTTAATTGTAATGATTTGTTTGAGACGAATTTTACTCACATAGTTCAGTCAAATGGGGACGAGAAAGTTTAGGAAACTGTAGTTCTGAAAATTATGTTTCTTGGGCGCTAAACGCGAATTTCAACTTTTTAATCTAATTTTTTTTTCTGTTGGAACGTCTTTAAAAAAACACAAATGAGTATTTGAAAAACACAAGTTTCAAGATTTGTTCAAAAACTTTCCAACGAAATCTCTGTTCAGTGCTCATTTAGCTTAACCTCATTAGACTTGTAGCGATAACTCTTAAACGATGCTTCAAACCAAACAAATTATTTAACAAAATATGTAAATAATTTATTCTAGCTTAATTCAGTATCGGTTGTTGTTGCTAAAAACTGCTACGATTTCATGGTATGAGAGAAAAACTGAAATAAATTTGTTTGTAGGAAGATATAGTCCGGGTGGCGGGCAATGAAGGTATCAAAATAGTAAAAGAAAACTGTTTATTGTTAACCAACGTTTTGGCCCACTTCGTAGGGCTTTCAGTTTGAAACAGAGAGGACGACTGCCAACCCTGACGAAGCCCTGTAAAGTGGGGCGAAGCGTTGGTTAACAATAAACAGTTTTCTTTTACTATTTCGATACCATTATTGACCGCAACCCGGACTTCTTCCTACGATCATAAGTCAAATATCTTCTTCCAATAGAAAGAAATTATTTTTTTTTCACATCTTTGCGAATAATTATTGGTCTCAAACTTCAAATTTTGATCAGTACTCCATAATAAAGAAATTAGTAAAGTACTCAAAACTGTCCACCAAGATTTCTTTCTGGTCCCAAGTTGAATTGAACATAGCAATTATTTTATAAACTTGTTTCGGTATTGGCACTGAGAGAGTTGAAGTTTCTTATAATTTCATTATGTTATTCGTAGCGAGGATGCTGGTGGTTTCTTGGCCTTAATATTACTCCTTATTCATATTTTGGCCTACAAGAGTTTTCTCATTACATTATGTGCGATCATGGCGGAAAGTATGAACGCGGTTGCGTAAGGTCTATGAATTATTTAGGGTGTTTAACGTTCTGCTTCACCGGCTAAATGAATAATTGATCTAGTTTACAAAGTATCTATATCGAGTTAGCTTCACTTTCGTTTTAAACCAAAGCTCTTTTTATGAATGAACTTAGATTAGAAGTAGGGACATCAGTGATCATTATAATTCCCATGAATGATATCAGTCAAAGTATTTTTGTTTGTTTTTTTATTTAAATTAATGCTCCCAGTGAATTTTCATGTTCATGGAAGTGACATATCTTTAAAAAAATGTATATTGTAAATTTGACTTACTATTCTATATAATTTTTTTCCTTTTTTTACATAATTTAATGTACAGAATTTAGTTCCTAAACGTTCAGTGACTTTAATGTTATTGCGTTATAATTCAAAATTGTTTTCCATGAGTCAAGATCATCACTTACTCATTGATTGATGCTCTGCTTTATTATTATCTACAATTTGTATAAGTATGATAATAATTTAAAACACATTTTCAATTATATATTATATTAATGCTACTGACTAGAAACCATTAAAAATCTAATTAGACAATCATCTTAAAAAATAAGTAGTTAATGCATACTTAACACTCATAAATATTAATAAGTTAAAAGTTAATAAGTAGTTTAAAAAATGATAATTTAAATATAATGAACATTTTCTTACAATTTGTAGTAATATTGTATAAACAATCCATATATTGTATATTTAGATGTATTTAACTTTTATTATCTAAAAACAACAGTTATCTTTATAAGTATATAAAATACACAATTAGAATTCAGTTATCGTATATATCTGGCGATAAATTTATTCTGAACTGAGAATTTTTAGAACTTACTGGTGAAAAAAACTTCTCACCCAGATTTACAAAACATAAAATAAACTACTTTATACTTAAATAAAATCACACTACTTTTATAATAAGATACTTCATGTAGTAAAAAAAATTAATTAAAAATGATTCATGTATTAAATATTTATGTTCTCCTTGTTTATTTGAACAATTATATATTTTATAATTTTATTTTTATAACTTATATTTATTATATATTTTTTAATTTTATTTTTATAACTTATATTTATTATATATTTTTTAATTTTATTTTTATAACTTATATTTATTATATATTTTTTAATTCACAAGTTTATCTCTTTAATTATTACGGAAAGTGTTTGACCATTTTATGGTTACATGCTATTGGCTGTAATAAATAATTTTATGTATATTTTGTAATTTTTACTTAACTGATTTCATATTACATATATACTCAATACTAAATCCTTCAAATAATTTTACTTTTATTAGAATTTTTTAAAGAATAAGATGGCTCCAGTATTTAAATAATCGCTTGAATTATTAAGAAGAGTAAACTGCCATTAAATCGTATTATTTCCTCAGGGCTTTCATTTCTCTGACCCCAAGTTGCGTTTTAATATCCACCATGGGAGCTTATTTTCCTTGTTTCTTTATTTTTATTTTTTTTTCATCTTACACTACTAAAATAACATTATAAAGTATTATAAATAAATAAGAAAGGTCAAGTAGATTAACTGAGAGATGTATTTCAGTTCGTTTGTGGTAGAGAGAGTGGCTATATTAAGTAATGAGTTTTTGGAATAAATAGGGTTTCCGCAGGGACTAATGTTAGTGACGTTGATGAATGCTGCGAGCATCAGTAAGTGGTGACGTCATTAGGAGGCCTGATGCATCATCTCTTATCACTAATGCCCCCGACTGCTAAACTCTTCATTCTCATTTCCTTATCAAGTCTCATATCTCACTGAGCATTCTCACCTTTCGATATTTTCTATCAGTTTATCGCTGTTATTTTAATGTTCTTACTCATCTTGTCGGGGAAGCCCTATCACAGATTGGTGATTCAGCAGTATTCGTATCTGCTGTGTGATATATTACTTTGACGATTACGATTATGGGTAGCTTAAACCTTTTTTCACAATAAAAAAAATCTGGTTTGTTCAGTTCTATTCCTATTTAAGATTCTTTATGTAAATTTAAAAAAATCTCGTTGTTTGAATTTCAAGAGCAAAAAAAAAAACTATTGGTTACCAATTGCCCTCCTAAAACATAATTGACTTTATTTATCGATTATAGATTCATAATGATCAAAGAAGATGATGATTAATGTGGATTATGATAATTCAGGATGATTCATGATAATAGTAATTTATAATATACAAAACAGATTCATATCAGAGTAAACAATTTGATGGTTTTAATGAACCTACTGGTTGTACATCGGTCTTGTTCTATTCTCCTCATTGTCGCCCAGGCCCCTTTAGAACTGTCAAGGTACAAAGAATAGTGTTAATTATTTGCAATGTCGTTATAATTCTTTTTAAAAGTAAAGTATTGATATATTAAGGTTGTATACATGCATTAGATTTGTCTACATAGTTTAAGCTGTGATTTAGGCTTATATAATCAGTTGAATTTGAATTTTTTAAAAATTATTTGTGGTAATTACATCCCATCAAGTGTCATAAGATTAATTAATGGCGTTTTTAATGGAAAATTCCAAGTTACAGAATTATGCAAGGGCTCAGCATCAAAACTTGGGGGGGGGAAGCCATATTCAATCAGGTTATTTCATGTCAGCATGGAATAGACGAATGAAACCTAACTTTTAAGAAAATTACCGTGAGTTCCCGGTACAGGACAGTGTGGGTTCGATTCACATCTGGAACAGATGTTAATTTATCAGTGATTCCGAGAAATGAATTTTATCACTCCCACTTTGTTTATTGCGAGATGGCTACCTCTAAGTAGGTCACTTGCCGTACTGGTCCCTCCTTCCATTTCCTATCTCTTCCTTATGTTGTCTCGTGGTGTAGAAAAAAAACAAACATTCTAACACAATTCTAGGAGAATAATTGAGTTTAAAAACACTGATCTTACTGAATTTGTCTAAAATGTACTCAAATTTCCCACAGTGTCTTATATTTAATAATTTCCCAGTTAAAGCCAATTAAAAATAATTTAATGGAAAACTCTATCATCCCTGTTAGCCAGATAAATGATAGTACATTGGCGAACAGATTCTATACAAAAATAATAGGATGGAAAGCACCGGTCCGGCAGCAAACATAAGTGTGGTAGTTCTACTAGATTATTCATTGATGATTTAAAAACCTATATTGATAAAGATCTGAATGTCTGATTTAAAAAAACAATGTTGAATAATATTTTTTGATAAATTTAAGTGAATATTAAAAAAAAAAAAAATCTGTACCGCTTTGCAAAGTGATTTGGCCAGAATCACGCTCAACCGCAAAATTTTTACCATTTAAAGGTACCCAATTTATAAGGCTGGGTGGACCCCAGGGGGTTAAGTGAATATTAAACGGTAAAATATATTTAAATAAGCAATAGAGATCAACATAAAAGGGGAAAATCACTATGTAAAAGTTTAATTATCTTTAGGAGAGAAAAAATAGAGATACTTCGGTACAACCTTCGTCTCATGTATTTCGTAGTGTGTATTTACATGCTCATTAACACAATTAAATACGTAAGTAGTAATCGATAATTTATAGCAATTGATAAAAATGCATAATTTCTCAAATTTCAATTCTCTAACCCTTCCATAGGAAATCCCACCATTTAACTAGTTAAAATCAAGACGAAAAATACCTCCCTGGTTCCTTGGTCAACATTGTATTATATAATTTTCGTCTGTCAATATCGAAACTGTGCCAAGAATCCTCATATGCTTGATGCCACGCGAATATTAAAACATTTAAATGGTAGTAGATAGAAAAAACAACTATCATAGAATCCAGTCGTTGGTACCAAATCAGCTCAATTTATAAACTAATAGAGAATTAAAACATGTGGAAAGAACAAGAGGTCGTATATTCGGATCAATAGGAAGGCACATTCGTTACTCATGCCGATCGGAACTTTGGAGCTAAAGGTAATGCACTGAAAAAGTTTCCAACCCTCCAAAAATAAGCTTCTTATTGGCCGGAAAACCCTTGGTAGAAAACAAAGGAGGAACTCAGTAAAGGGATAACGTTGGGTTCGGCTCTTCCTTGTACAAGAACAGAATCGAAAAGGAACCAACTTTCAATGTCAGAAGACGAAACATTGTATGCTCTGATGTATTTTAATGCAAAATGGGCGCTTTTCCTGGATTACTCTTCAGCTCCAATGATATAGAGTTGTATTTTTTTTAATCTATTTAATTCTTAACAACCAGTTTAATCCATATCCAGTGGTCCAAAAAAGAGTGAGTAGGTGGCTGGATATTAAAATAGTTTTGGAGATTTTTTTTTTCTTTGAAGGTCCCTACGCCGTAAGGTGTATATGTTGGTTAAATATGAAGAGGTATTTAAATTGCAGCCGTTTATCTCTTATAATACTGGTCAATTTTAGTAAATGGAAGCTTTTGCAGCTTTGTCGATCGTTGTTAAAAAATGCATGACTTAAAAACATGGAACAAATAACATTTTAAATCTGAAGAAGATGATCAGGGTTGCTGTCAAAAAGAAGAAAAAAGTTTTCAACTATTTATTATCCAATTATAAAATAACATTTTAAAGGGGTAATGTTTTGAACTACTCCTATTATGATTAAAATTGACCTAAATTACCACTCAAGCCTATTTTTTTATTTATCGTTTCTCAAATTGTTACTGAATTAAAAAAATCCGTTTTCAATTTTTTTTTTCTATGAGTAGTACTGCAAAAAATTCCTGTCTTGGTGTGCTGGTTCCTGTTGATCAAACAGAATAAATATCTAAATGTATTCTTTTTTTTTTTCTTTTTTTAATTCAAGCAATACTACCACAAATGGGTATTTAAGATCTGATTTTCACATTTGTTACTATATTTAGTAGGAGGTTCAAGGTACATAAAATGTTTATGCCTTTGTTTTCTTGGTTAAAATTTGATTACTCATAGGTTTAAGAAAATATATTTGGGAACAATGAGGTACTAACCCGCACAATCGCTAAATCTTTATCGATTATTCCTGAATAAAATTTTGACAGATATTAGACCAAATTAGTTTAAGAAAATTTTCGATTCTAAGGACATAATTATTTGCATTCAGTTTTATATGTTATAATTTATAGTGTACAATAAATTTATTGCAGAAAGCTAGAGGTAAGAAATTTATGTGTCTATGCTCTTTTTTTATATATATTTTTTTGTAATTTATTTTACATATTTTTAAATATTTAGCCGTTTTGGCATTTTCCTGCATATTTTTCCTATAAGTAAATATTTTATCCCATATTTTCGATATTTTACCACATATAGGGTGAATTTTTTATAAACGGAAATTCCGTCAAAATATTCACTTTTGAATTTTTTTTATTTCTAAGACGTAAAATGCCAGTGAAAATCTTCGATTCCGAGGACATTATTATTTTCATTTTCTATATGAATAGAAAGCTGCCCCCACTACGTAGTGAGGGAGTAAAATTATACTAAATAATACGCATTCTATAATTTATAAAAAACTGTAAATTAAATAAAGCGGTATTTTATGAAGTTTCTCTATTGCGAGTGATGAACAAGTCTTTAGATATCGATTACGACTACGATATTATCTAAAAGTCTCTTTTTCCTGACTGGTGGGACCTTTAAAGGATTTCGATAAAAATAAATTTAGAACAATTATCATGCTTCCTTCGCATTGGGCAGTTGAGGAAGCAATCGAATGATTATGTGAACATCTTATTGAAGCCTTTATGTTACCCCATCAACATCAAGGCTTCAACAAAATAGAATCGATTATTTAGAAACCTCTTAAGTGTACTTTTCTTAATGTTCGGGAACCATTTAAAACTATTATATCTTTAATACTGATTCAGATTTTGATTTTAAAAAATTATGATTTTAGTGCAAGTCTTCTCGTAATCATTGCAATAATAGTAAAAAAAATAAAAATAAAAATAATTCTCATTCATTAATTTTTTTGTGAGCTGCTGCAGGTTAAAATTTATCTTCGAAGATTGTTTCACGATATCGATTGACTGACTGAACGTAGACACAATACTCACCGTTCGTCTACTAAAGTATAGATGCAAATAATAATTTTTATGTCGGTCAGCCCAGGATTTATGTTTAAAACATCGTGTATTTTTTCCATGTAATTTTTTTAAGACAGTTTTTTCGAAGCGTGTCATATGGAATACATGTTGTAATTTTCTATCTATCAATTGGTTTTTTTTTTTTTATGATTTAAATAAATTTTGTTTGAAATAGGAAAAAAAGAAAAGTGAAAAGGGAAATATATAATTCATATAATTAAACATTTTATCCCATATTTTTGATATTTCACTATATATACAAACGTTCCCGATTCCTTACAAATGCAATAGCTTATATCTCCTTAAAAGATAAAATAAATCATTTTAAACTGGATCCTGTTGACAAGGTTAGTTTTGCTCTAATCCATCTTACTTCCCTACCCTTTCGGTCGCTCTTACTTCCCATTGTCCCAGTGGGTGGTAAGGATAGCCATCTAAAGACAAGGCTAACCAGATAAGTAAACGGCTAACTACAAAGGGGCATAAGAAGGGGCTACCAATGGGGAGGAGGGGCCTTATAGATTAGGGGGGCCGATGATGTTTGCACTGCGGGCAGTTTAATCTCCTCACGTCGGAACTACCTGACCCGAGGCACCTAATGAGTGGCTCCATCTACCAAACGGACTTCTCTTTAGCCTCTACTTCTACACCACTTAACAACTGGCCTTGGCCCTTATGCCTCTATGTACAATTCTAAAACCGTTCTCAAAAAGAAGAATCAGCCAAAAGATATTGATTGGGTTTTAACAGCCTGTTTACGTGAGATGTGCTGCTACCTGCATTAATATGATTTTGAATATGATGTCCTGATGATTCATTAATTGGCTAAACGATTTCCGTTTTCTTATTAAGAACATACTCAAATAATAAACTTGAAGATAGCATAATTATGAACTTTACGAGCCTTATTAACAATTCTAAACAAACGAAAATATATGATTTCCAAATAAATACAAAACATTTCTCACATACTGGTAATTGCTTAGCAAAAATTGTCTGCCATCTATGGTCTATCACAATGGTGATTAAGTACTTAAAAGTCCGTAGGACGAATATCAAAACTATTTTTGTTATATTAAAGCAAATCAGCTATATGTTCTTTGTAAATAAAATGGTTGGTCCAATTCTAGTATGACTCTCCCTAACTCGGTTTTCTGATCTTTCTACTTTTATTCAATTAAACTAGTACATTTAGTTAGAATAAAAATAAATAAGTGAAGAGAATATTTATAAGTTGTAATTTAAGACTATCTAAAAGGTATTATAATAAACTTTATATAAGCTATTATAATAAAATAAAATTAAAAAAACGATCTTTCTACCAAAAAAATACATATGAACCTTACGAAACCAAAACAGAAAGAAGAATAACTTAAAATCCTTATGTTTAACAGGAAAAAGAACAGAGAAGAATAATTGTTAGTAAATGTTACCTGAAATAAGCGATTGAGAAACCCGTGTGTCTAGCATAGAAATGTCATATTTTATTTTTATTCTCGTTGGCGTGTTTGCTAGATGTTATTTTTCTAGTAAATTTTAATATATATGGATAACAGATTGTCTTTTATTATTCTAGTTTATTGGAAAACCTGTAGTAATTTTAAGATTATTATAAAAGGTTATTGTAGTTTAATATTTACTGCATATAGTACCGTCGGTCCAAGGCATTTCAAATGTTACTTGCCCTATTACTTGATTAGTTTTGTACGATTTCCTCATGAATTTCTTAAATCCCCTCCCCCATATCTGGACAACACTTAACCATTGTTTGTGTTTTTCAATGTTTTAAAAATTATTATTTCTAATTATCTATTCTTTTGTGTTTTGTTTTTAAATAAATGCGTCTTTTCATTTCAAACTCCTTAGCCATCCTAACCCATGAATTCTTAATCTTTCATCCTTAACAATCCCTGATAATCCTCCGAGGCGTCTGAAAAGAAGATGGCCACGGGACCTTCTAATTCAAATTAATGTTTTAAGTACCACCAATGAGTGGTTCCTTCCCAAGATTTTCAAGTGTATATGAAACATACTACATATTTACTTATTGTATTATTTTGTACAGTAGTAAATTACATTAAATAAATTATTAAAAAAAAAGTTTTAAAATAAATTTATAGTTTTATAAATTGCTAACATTGTTTTAATGGAAAAGAGGAACGGTGTTATGCCACAAACAACACACAACACAATGGTTTATTCAAAAAGTATTCAGAGTAAAAGGAAATCTTGTAACCTACCCATCCCGCTCCCTCGGCCTTCGAAGGAAAATCCAAAGGGTAACATTGGCAGGTGAGAGATCTTATTTCTAGGTGGCAACCAAATTCATTTTGTTGGGTCTTCTCGAGAAAGCTATCTGTGTTTGTCAATGTTAAAGCCCTAGGTATCTTAAGGAAGAAATTCACCATGTACACAACAGAAAATTTCTTTCGCAATACGTTATTGACGTATTACCATTGTAATTAAAATTGAAAATATTCATTTAAGAAACGAGGCTAAAATTAATGCTGAGTATACTTGTGCGATCATTTGGGTATTGATAATTTTTAACACTCACCTCTGCCAGGTACGTAGCGAACAACATTGAGTCTTCAATCTAAACTCAGTATATCAACTTTTAGCAAAATATTATTTATAAAATTAATATATTAGTATCTGAGAGAGAAATGATTTATTTGGGAATACTGCCCAAATACATTGGGTTGCTATAACACACAGCATACCCATTAATCCATAATTGGACATATATTAACTACAATACATCAACATTTTTAGTTGTTCTAACAATTATCATTAATACACTAAATACAATACACTTAAATACATTTTTTTTAAACAAAAATTATTTTTGTTTCTTTTTCATATTTCCTTCCTACATACATATATTAGTTTTCTTCCTTTTCACACAAAGCCAAATAACAATTTAGCTATCACATAAAAAATAAATTGATTCAGTTTTAGCAGGATAATTTTTCTTCATCCCCAAAAATAACCTCTAATTTTATACATTAGCTATTAATGGAAAACTACTCTTAAAAGTAGTTTATTAGAACTTTTCAAACTCTAAGAAGATCTTTCTTACATGTGACTTTCCACTTGGCAAGGAATCTATAGTTATCGGGTTGATTATAAACGTAAACTAACCTTTCTTTGACCAACACTCCCATTTGAAACGTCTAAACGAACTGACAAAGAATTATGTCCTTTTCAGTTTAATTTATTCCTTGTTACTTTTGAAAATCAAAATTAAGTAATTTAATAAGTAAGTAAACACTAGATATGTAGTGTGTCATGCCTGGAAATCCATAAATGGGAACAAACCTATCCTGCTACGATGACATGAGTTAAAAAGTTAAGTGATAGCTGATTCTCTAGAAAGGAGATCTCAGAAACGCCTCTAATATACCCAGACTTAGAAATCATCTAATACATTTTCTGGGAAATAATTGTTTTTTAAATTTTTGTGGTTATTAATTAAGTTCTACAACGGTACTTTTGTATTAGTTGTTAATATTATTACCACTTGACTCCAAATAGTCACTATTTTTCTCCAAAAGATCACATTATGGCACAAACCCATGGGGACATCCGCCGTTTTATTCTTCTTACTAGACTAGAGTACAACAATTCTTCGAGGAATCATATTTTGATATGTTTGTATTCTTTGTCTGCTGGAGTTGCTCTTCTTATTTATTTATTTTTTCTGTCCCGCTCCCTGGGATTTTTGCCGTACCAGAATAATAACGTGGTAACCTATTCAGATCAGGTTAAAGTTGGTTCGAAATTAGAATGCTTCAAAAGAAAAAATACTGCTTGACTTAAAGAATTAAAAAATGGAGCCTATTCATAGATAGACTCATTTATGTCAAGCTTCTTACATACAAGTCTAAAAACTTGTTCCGACATATGGAATCCATCTATAAAAATGCACAAACCACTCCAAGTGCTGGCCTGAACAACTGCTACCGATCCAGCATTTAATTTTTCTTTATTTTCAAGGTTCAGGCCAGCACTTGGAGTGGTTTGTGCATTTTTATAGTTGGATTCCATATGTCTGAACAAGTTTTTAGACTTGTATGTAAGTAGCTTGACATAAATGATTGTCTATCTATGAATAGGCTCCATTTTTAATTCTTTAAATTCAATCAGTATTTTTTTTACTTTTACTTTTGAAGTATTCTAATTTCGAACCTAACCTGATCTGAATAGGTTACCACGTTATTATTGTTATCAGTCATTCATACAATTCTTTACTTTCTCGATAGTAAAATTAATATGAATCGATAGAATCATACTTTCAAGTGATTCACACGAAATAATCACAAATGATTCACTCCCACCTCATCAATTCTCTATTCTGGAGAATTGATGAGGTTGGAGTGGATAATATATATATTTTTTATTAAGATATACTGTTCCGTTGTTACTTGTTTAATTTTTAATTTTTATAAAAATATAATATTTAGTCTGATTACTTAATTTAAAAAATAAAGCTCAGAAAATGACAATATGGAATAATTTGCTTAGCGCACATTATACAATTCGATTAATTGAAAAAAAATTGAATAATAATGTAAATGGTACTGATCCACATTGTTAATTTTTATTTTATTCATTATATAGGGAATTATTTTTTAATAACTCCTTTAAGTTAATGTTGAAGATCCTTATTTAAATTATCATTGCATGAAGGGGGAGCCTACTGAGAAAGTCCGGGGTTGCAAATAAATGAAAATTTAAATTTATTTTTCATTTCAGGGAAGGGAATGAAATAGGCAATTAGGGTTGAAATCAGGAAGAGGTCAGAATAATTTAAATAAGGTGGAACAAAACATATTTAAAGTTGAGGAACTTTTAATAATTCCCTCGTTTCCATTATATTATCTTCATTCAAATTTTAAATTCACCTGAAGGACAAGATAAAATTTTGTTTTGGAACTATTAAGCTAAAATTAATACAGCCTGAGACGGGGCCTCAGCAAAAGAAGTTTTCAAATTCAAGGATGCGATTACATTTTAACTTTTTGTTTTAATTATCCTATACAGCGTTTTTCTTCTCTTTATTTTTTATTATTTTCAAATCTATTTTTTTCAACTTCATCCCTTTTTTTAATAGACTCTAGGATCTTTTAAGATGTTTCATTTTGACCGCTCGTTAAATTGTTGAAATTGGTTTAAGTGTAGAAATAAAGTATCGTATTATTTAATGATCTAATTATTGGAATTGTTAAAGTTAGAAAATAAAGTATTAAGTATACGTTGTTACTCATGTTTTAAAATGTTTCCTGATTTTTTTTTTTTTAAATTTAATATAATTCA
The DNA here is from genome assembly GCF_000696795.3 of Halyomorpha halys. Lineage (NCBI taxonomy): Eukaryota > Metazoa > Arthropoda > Insecta > Hemiptera > Pentatomidae > Halyomorpha > Halyomorpha halys. The sequence continues at coordinate 507,682 of NW_027108721.1, read as the reverse complement.
TAATAATAACGATTTTAAATTATTAAAGGATTGAACAGATCAATTTCACACTTTTGTTGCTTTATTATTAGAACAATACACTTTTCATTTTGATAAACTCTGAAAAAAGTTATTTTTTATTACTGACAATCCGAAGCACTGATGCACTATGCCTTAGGCATGTTATAAATGGAAATACAAACTAATAATAGTTGATCTTTAGATAGAGTAGCATTTATTAAAATGAAATTTTCAAAAAGGAAATGGTATCTAAATAATAGAGAAAAAAATTATAATAATTAAGTTATATATCTTAGATGTTATGGTAAAAAAGCCGTATTTTCAGAATAGTATGTTTTGTACATGACCTGGTCTTAAAAAATTGTTTTTGGTTGAAAAATCTAACATTTCTGATTTTGTTTCACACATTCAAACCAATCAGTATCATTGACAACTCAATTTAAAAGGAAGAATAAAAAACGAAAATATTGAATTTGTTCTTTTGTTAGTAATTCGTAATTTTGTTTAGTACACCTACGAGGAATAAGGAACTTTGTATTACATATCTTTAATTCGATTTGTTTATGATTATTTGCTTTCTAAACGAACTTTTTTATTAATATTCAAGTCATGAGAATGTGAGTAAACATTAAATCCACGTTAGAGGTGTCATTATTTTATATTATATTATGTTTATTGTCTTGTCATACATGTGCGTTATATTATACGCACTACAGTAATTATACCCTAATTAACTATGCGTATCATATGTCATACGAGATAAATTATATGTTGTGATTTATCTCTCTATTATACAATAAAGATTTTTGTGATCACCGTGAAATATTTTATTTTACTCTCTCAAATATATAAAATAGTTTTTAGTGAACGCCGTGCAATATTTTATTTTACATATGACCGCCGTGTAATATTTTATTGTATATTAAAGGAGGAATAATAAAAATGGGTCGTAAGAAGTTGAGTTAAGCTGATGAATAAAAGATATTGTGCAACAAAAAAAAAAAAACAAAAAAAAAGTTATCTGCATCAAATCATACTTCTTTTTTTCTCACCCTTCTATTAATTTTATTATTTCAAACAAAACCGTATGTGTACATAATACATAATAAAAAACATAATGTCCTTTCTTTGCCTGAAGGGCATACATACAGAACTAAATAATGCATGTAAATTACAGATGTAAAACATGATCAACGTGAGAACAGTTCTATAATTTGTAAAATGCTGTTTGGTCTGCCGTCAGGTGTGCCCCTAGTCATATATAATATATTATACACATCTTATGCTATGTAACACTTACAAATACTATATTACGCATTATTAAGTGTGCCTAAACGCTCCTCTGCAAGGCGTTACAGAGTAATTATTCTTGTAGTCCTTCAATGCCAACCGACCCTCATCTCACGTGCTCTTGTTTACCAGCTTTTCCTCGACTCGTGCAACGGGTTGTAGAAAAATTATCATTTTATAAAGTCAGTAAATGGTATGCTAGGTTAATATAGAGATTTTTTTCGATCTTAAGAAGAAGAATATATTTATATTTTCTTTTTCCTTCGCTGTAATATTTTTAGATGCAGAAAATATTTCGTATTTTTATCAATTTTTTGTTTCTAGATGTATTTTTTTTTTATGGTAATATAGCAAAGGGTTACTTGGCAACAGATCCGTCGGGCAAATATCAGACAACCACAATTGGGCGATTCAATAATTTCCGGCTTCGATGGGACCTTCGCAATTTATATTCAATGAAAAAAAAGAAGGGAGGACCATTGGGGATAGGTCGGCCATTCATTTCCCTCTTGGACTAACAGCTATTAATTTTAGAATGGTTCATTGACTTGCCGCGAAGCCACCCCTAACGAGACTTTTTAAGAGATCCTCGGAAAGTTCATTTCGATTCATAGTATTTCCCCAAGCGGGTACCGCAATTTTGGTAAATTTAATGGCTTCCAGTGTTTATTTAGAGCTAAAGTAATTGATCACTGTTTGTTAATTATTGGTTTATATTAAAATTTTCTCTCTATTTAATACTTTTTAAGTACAAAAAACTCCAAAATAAAAACGAACCAAAATAATTATAAAAACCTATTTTAATTGATTATACCGCCAAAAAGGACTCTAAATTATTATTTTAAGTTATATAACTACATCTGCTAATTTCTTTTTATATATAAGCCTTTTAATTGACAGAATGACTAATTCCATAAAATCAATCTTTTCATTTTCAACATTGATTTGATAACAATTTAGTACTGAATAAATATGTAAAATAAAATTTACATTCTTAACCATTCTTAGTTTAAAAAAATAAATTTTAGTAAACTGTAATGTTTTTATATTTCTGTCATACTTTGCAAAATAAAAAAGTTTTAAATTAGCGATAAAAAATTGTAGAATGTAGAAAATAAGAATTTCGATGAAAATATAAAACTATGGTTTTGAAACTGAATTAAGTAATTCTTAATTGCCGCTGAAGGCAATTATCCTAAGGCTTTTTGTGTGTTTACCAGTTACCAATTAAATAACTTTTTATTTCTAAAATGTTGTTACCATTAACTATGTAATAGAATAAGGGGTGGTATTGTGTAATATAATAGTAAATAAACTACATTAAGGAACAAAATGTTTATTTACAATGATTGATAGATGGTATTAAAATGATTGAGATAAATGGTTGCCATAAAATATTGTTTACATTATGAATTGTTTCCTAATGTATCTATATAGCTTCTGATTTGGATCATTCATGTCGTGAGGTGTAGTAACTTGGGTGTTATCTTAGCCATGGAGTTCCATTTTTGAAGAGCCCTTCTCTTCTCTCGCCCGTCTTCCTACTTCTGCCCCCACTTGTTTCAAAAAAGGGCGTCGCTTTTTGGGAATCTCATTTCCTCATTGGCTATCATCAGCCACGCCCAAGAAAAATACGTTACAAGACACCTCTTGTACTTCCGTAGATTTAGAAAGCTGTTTGGTACAAGTGTTGTTTATAATTGACCTGCCCACCGACAAACCCAGCAGGCAATACCTGCTCTTAATAGATTTTCTCAGGACCCTTTGAGCTGTCCATTAATCACCTGTGAAGTGCCCTTTGTTGACAGTTACTTATCCGGCACAGGTATGACAAGTCATATGGCAAGGGCCCCTATAATATTAATAATTGATAATGCCTCCATACATAGCAAGGATTATGTGTTAAAGTGTAACTTCATATAAGATTTTGAATTCAGTGCCAGAAATTATTGTTGTATCTTTTCTAAAGACATACAATGCCACTAAGAATTTGGAATAAAATGAACCAGCTCATTATCCTAGTTTTCATTATTAGTCACTTCGCTATAAAACGTTGTTTGAATCTTTCCATTGTTCTGTTTTGCCATCCATTTGTAAGGTACAAGACTTGCACCTTTTTGGTTTTGTAGTTAAAAATTACATTTTATTTTTACTTAATCTCTTTAATCCATTTTGGAGGTAACTGTATACACATATTAAATGAGCTTGGGAAGAAGCATAGTTTTGAGTTATTTGAAAATTAAAATATAAAAAAAAAAGAATGGTATTCTATGAGAAACTACACAGAATACCCCATGATAAACGCTACAAGGTCATATACCACTTATTTTCACTGATACCGCATTAGTCTGGTTTATATATATATTTTTTTGTTTGAAAATGATTTGTTTTTTAAAACATTGTATAGCAATATATTATCTTTTGATATTTTTTTTTCTGGGAAATTTATTCTGTTTATGAAAAAATAAAGTAATTTATGATAAAACTAAGCAAATTTTTAGGAAAATTTATCAGCCATTTAGTATTCCAATTTAATCGTGGTCCAAAATCTTATGGAGCAAATAAAGAAGCATCAAATAAGGTCCATCCGTTCAGCTAATATTTCATTTATTTTCTTTGTTATTTGTCATATTTTACTAGAATAATTCTTTTCTGTAATTTTATTTATGAGTTTTTTTTTATTTGTCTTGTAGGAATGAAACTCATTTGGAAGATAATACTCTTTGTTTTGTTTTTTTATATAATCTTCAGTAACAGCCCACATAATTTTCTTAAATGCTTGTAAGACAGTTTTATAGCTGAAACATCCAACAAAGTAATGGCATGAATCTGTGCCAGGCTTTTAGGATTCTGTATTATTCATATTTTTTTTTCAAATCTAACTTTAGTATGATAAATTACAATCAGTTTTATTTATTTCCTAATCTCGTACTGACTATAGAAGTTGGGGGATTTCTTGTTGTATTTATTTTTTAGTTCAGTTAAACACTCCGCATACTAATAAATAGGTTTAAAATAATGATAATAATAATTGTGATGTTTATCAATGATTTTCTATCTATATCATAAATGTAATAATAATATATACAAATTGGTTTTTTCTTTTTAATCTTTCTCCGTAGCTGTACTTAATACAAAAAGCCTATTAAATATCATAATATTTTTTTATTATTAAAATGTTAGGATTAATGTTATTTGGTTTATCTTTAACGTAATGTTCTCCAACTTGAGGCACAGTAGACGGGCTATCTTACAGGTTAGCAACCTATTTTAGCCGGAGTGGGAAGTTCGAGCTTCATTCTGTGGGTCCGGCACTAAATAAAAGTTAATACGCTTAGATCAAATTCGAACTGAGGCCGTTCCAGATGGCCTTACGACCTTAATTAGCTGGACTTCAATAATCATTATTACTGCCTGAATAATCATTATTGTTGTTCCTTTAAGTATCAGAATCTTGATATTGTAGATAAGTAGGAATTAACCTTCGTATTAATGTTTGTTTTCTTTGCCATATAACAACGTTAAAAAAAGTATAAAGGCAATAGTAATAAGTCCGTTTGTCGACTATTTATTTCTAATGTAATTTGACTAAAATTACATCCTAAATACTCTTACCCCATCTATAGTTTTCCAAATTATTCAACCCCGATATTTTTTTTTCTCAAGTCAAACCCACTGAAAAAGGTTTTAGTTTTAGTGCTACAACACACCGACCAATTAGGGCCTCTGACTTTTTATTAGTACCTACTTTATTTTTGATTAATTTCTGTTCACCTTTGCAAAATTTCCATTATGGTTTGAACGTACATAATGCGTGATAATACATGAATATTGAAATGGCATGGTTTATCTATATTTTTTCAATATTAAAATATAAGACAATACATACAAAAGTTTACACAGGTAGACTGAAAATAGCTTTATTGAAATAAATGTTGCCATTTCTAATGAAAGGAAAAAAACCCAGTAAAATCGATCAAATTTTATGACGAAATAATTACATAAGTTATTAAAACATATTATCCTTACATATTATTATTTTTTTATTGCTTCTATGGTTAATTTGTTTTGAATAATTAAGGGATTTATATACATCAATATAATTTATATAAGACCTAAATAAGTTTTCTTGAACATCGTTTACTAAAACAATGTTAAATATATTATATTTATTTTATACGGGGAGTTGGTGAATTTATTTATAATTTGACCACTTGGGCTAACGACCTCTAGTCGTTATAGCACGTTGTTATTTTTGTTTGCTCTTCGTAGCCAGGACTTCCCAGTTCTGATTATTTTTATTGTTATTATTTATTTATTTCCTAATAAAATTTGAAATTTTTATTTCAAAGATGAAAAAACAATTTTTTTTTTGTATTGTTACAACAGTTTCTTGGTAAAATAGTCATCTAATTTTTAGTTTTATGTAACATTAATTTTTATTTTAGAAGAATATAGTTAACTATTTGAAGTGACCATAGAAATATAGTCCAAAAGCCGGATAATAAAGGTACAAAAGAGTAACAAAAAATCTACTTAATGGGTAACACTAAATTTTTCTTTATTATATTTTACAATTATTGACCGCGAACCGGTCACCGCATCTTCCTACTATTAAATTTGTATTGTTTATATTGGTGAAAAAAAAATCTTCCTTTATAGATTAGTCTTTTGTAGAAATGTCAGTCTAATACGTGAAAGGGAAACACCTGAAAATATTCATAAAAACAGGATTAAAAGATAAAATTATACATAATGAGTAAATAGATAAATGTGACAAAAAAAACACACAAAAAACATAATATCCTAAGGATGGAGGAATACCCCAAACGTCAATAAAACAATATCATTAACAGACAGAATAAAGGATTGTTCTGTGAAGTAAGAAATGTTTTTCTCCAATACAACGAATTAAACTTATTTCTTCCCATAAAATCTTGTATTTTATAATTTTTATACTTTGGTCCAACATATTTATATTTATTTTTTTTTGTTTGCAGGTTAGTACTTACTGTTTGGAGTTATATCCTTAAACTATATGGTGAGTAAATAGTTTTAATTCTTATTAAAATAACTTATTTATCTACAGATTTAATCATCTTAATTTTACAGTAGGAGACGGTTTATATAATTAGTATTTAATATTTATGTTTTTTTTCTTAACGAAAAAAGATTTTATTATTATTTAAATTACATGAAGAATTAATGATTCTTATGCTAAAGTAAATTTTAATTATTTAAATTTCATGAAGAATTATTTAAAGCACAAAGATTTGCCCATAGATAGCAAAAATGCTTTGCTAATTTTTTTACTTACGTTCAAAAACCCATGATTATCATGTAGAAATAAGACATGAATGGAAAAACCCACTCAACTATTGTATAATGTTAAAAAAATGGATATTGATAGTCATTCCGCATTCACCACAAACAAGTTTTTTGTTTCACTGTTTGCAAATAAATAATTTTCCAAATATTTCCTTATTTAGGTTTGATATTTTGACTTGGTGACGAAAAGTAATATATTATTATTTTATTTTTTAAGTGATGTAACTTCTTCTTGAGCTTGTTTGTTAATAAAGAATAATTTAATATTTTTTTCGCCTTTGAAAAAAAAAAATAATATAAATCTTGGTAAATACAAGGTATATATATTAATAAAATAATAATATCAATAAGGGGATGAATATTATAAAATAATAATTAAGAGGCTACCTCCAATCTTTTTTTATCACGACTTTACCCCTACCTACGCACCCGTGAGTAGAACCATAAAAGAAAAGAAAATAATTGAAAAAAAACATACCCTACAGGCTCTGTTAAATACAAAACTATATTTCAAACAGGGGCTTTGAAAAAAAATTAATTAAAAAAATAATTGTTTCAACATAGGGAAAAGATAAAAATAAGTGATTTGTCCTAAAGGAAAAAATAACGTAAATAAATTGTCAAACGAAAATTGTAAGGCTCCCTATTGAAATGTTACAACTGCAAACTTTAACTAAACAATTTTCAGCTTAAAAGTTTCTATAAAAAATAAAAACTAATCTGACTGATCCATGAAGATAGCTATGGATCGGTCCCCAATCCTTAGCAAAGGCTTTTGAAAAAATATTAATTTGGTCAAAGGTAGGACGGTTTTTTTGTTATCCCTTTAATGAAAAGGAATTCCATTAAAAAGTTTAATGAAATGTCAGTTATAACTTTTTTGTAGAGGTATCTCTTTAATTGAAGAGAGGAAATGCTATGACAGGTTAATAAAGAAAACAGAGTGATGATAGGTGCAGATTTGATATAATTTTTTTCAAGATTTATCTCTCTCATATCATTAATTTTTTAAATGTTGGTTAGAATTAACCTTGAATTGCTATATATACACTTAACCTATCATATGTTTCTAATATATAGTGATTGAGAAATATTTTATGAAGGCAGAATGGAAAGAAAACGGGAATTCCGTTTAATTTTAAGTATTTGCATAGTAGAAATAGTCTACTTTAAGTTCATTAGACACTTGTCTAGGAGGAGATTCTGAAGATGTGCTAGAAACCGAAACTTCGGCCTTGTAAGAGGATGTTATGAATAAAGCAATATTTCATATGAAAATAGAATTCATACTTGATATAAAATAATAAATCATAAAAATAACTTCATAGTGTACTAAAAAAAAACAAAAAACTTTAATGAATGTAATATAATCTTGTGTAATACATAAACTTGTATGCTCTATAGAAATTTAGTTATTCGTCTCCTCCTTCACGTAACCAAAAGTTTAAGCTTTTCCATAATTTGTATTGTTCATGGTATTACATTGTTGAATAATGCTGCTACAATCTCGGAGCCGTACAGCAGTAGCCCAGATAATGAGATTAAAAATAGGCGTGATAAATGAAGGAAAGCTTTTGTAGTGGAACTCGGGCAGAGGATGAGAATAGATCCCGCCCCAACACCAAAAGCTCTGCCAAAAACATTAAACGGCTTTAGTGCTAAAAACTTCTACTCCTATAAAACACCGTTCTTTTTATCCTGTTCCTTCGAACTCCCTAATCCACGGCTTAAGATTGTTCTGCTCGTCTCTTAATTTCTTATCGGGTAGTGGTTGGATCTTCGGCTCCGTTTTTGATTTGGGAATTCAAGAAAATCGATATAGATACTACTATCTAATCAGTACTAAAAAAACAACATAATTAATAATGAAAAATGCCATATCGATGAGCTGGTGGCCAGTATAAGAAACGGATTTTATTATTGTTTGTTTTTATATATGTTGTTCATTTTATTTCGAATGTAATAAAAGAATTTTTTTTTCGAATCCTAATTGTGGTCCGACCTATCTCATTTTCTAGATTTCCAAATAGAATTAAAAAAAAAAAAAAGGCCAGAAACTATTTTACACAGTTCTAATATATTTCAGAAAATTTAAATAGTGTTGTGAATTTGAATAGAATATGAAACTAATTCCAGATATCTTAATTATCTTTTCTCTAATTATTTTAAATCAATATTTATGTGTTTTTTGTTGGCATTAGTTATTCGCGGAGGTAATATTCAACAAATCAATAAAACATTTTAAAAATCCTTATTTGAATTTGTTATTCATTTTTTAATTTTAAGATTTTATGGAATTTTAAACCCCTCTTCTCCTGGAAAAAGTTCTAGTATAGCTACCACGACGAGGTCTATGAAGTTGAGCTCCAATTATTTTTTAGTAATCTTTTCTATCGTTATATCTTGTGTCTGAATGCTAAGTCCTTTCGCAATATGTGTGTTATTTCAATTGTAAAATAATGCCCTGATTTAGTGAAAATTTGGCACTATGAATAAGTTAATCAATTTGATACTACAATGGCCTTTTGGTGTACTTAAATTTCAACTGAATATATAGCATTTGAAATCTGGAGATCATCTACCGAGTCGTTTAACATTAAAAATTTTTTACTGATATTTATTTCAGTTATTGGTGAAATTCTAGACATATTACTTGTAAATAATGATGATGGATATCGAAAGTGATAAGGGTTTTTCATATGCACCATACCGTCAAAACTGAATTGCTCCCTTACCATGTAGGTTCTATATTTTCTTTTACTTTCCAAGTAATTTTTGTCTTTGTTTTGATTTATTTTTATAATAATTAATTCTGACCCTTTATTCGACATTTTACTATCCTATTTTCTCTTAACAATTTATTATGAAATGTTATATACTACATTCTTAATTTTGTTACAAAAAAAAAATCTTTCACAAATTCTATACCACCAATATAACTGGTCTAACACTTGTTAACACAGTGATAGTATACTGTTGTCGAAGTGAAATATTGGGGTAGTGTGATGGCGTTGTGACCACACCTTTACTGAAAGCTTGTGATGCAAATTTCTTAATTACTCCTATTAATTTGTTCCTGATTACTCGTATCATTAATTTGTTCACTGCCAGATTGAGGAGTCTAAATCTGTCTCTACCGTTTCCTTCCTTGATCTTTTTAAGCTTAAAAATCAATGTGCTGTTGAAAAGCTCAACAGCCAGCGATTTCGTTTATCTACATTTCTTAATGAAAGTTTTTGAGGCAATGCTTCCATGTCTGACCAACGAGCGTATTATTATGTGAATATATATATCACAGTTTGATAAGGATACTCAAAGGCTCTCTAAAGCTAGGAAATTTATTTACACTAAAATAATAGAGTGTCGATATTATAATTAATTATATTAAAACATCCATATAGTGTCATTATGTTCATTCTGTTATCAACTCCAATGTTTCGGCCATTCTCAAGGATATCATTAAACATTATCACCGCTACAACAATGTCAATAAAAAGTTGCTGGCTATTTTGTCTTTGTCAAAATATAACTTGGTTGATTAACTTATTTTTATCCACTGTGTCACTTATTAAAATTTTATTCAATTTGCGCTATCTATCAATATCTTATCAATCACCTTATCAACAATACATTTGATATCATAATATTTTATGAATACTGAGACAATACTACTGATTTAAAAAAAAAGCAAAAATTACAAATTATTAGAAAAACATCACGGAGTGGATTTGGAGAGTTTAGCAAATAAAGTTTTCATATGTTTCAATCTGCTAGAGAGCCACAAAAATATCTGTGGCTTAGAGAGACAACTACTGTCCAGTTTTAGGGTTTTATAGTTTTTATTTTAGGGGAAGTTGTTTTTCAAAGATTAAAATTTTACATTCTAAAAAATAATGTTGTCAGAAGACCACGTTACTATTTTTAAATTTCTTTTCTAAAAACCTTCAGTTCGAAATTTTTAGATTGTTTTCCGAATCAGGATATTGAGAGTTGTTTCTGCAAACCACATATATAAAAATAAGAACTAACGATTAAAAATAATTGTTAATCCAAAAGATCTATTGATTCATCATTTGTAAGATGATAAACAATGTAACTGCATAGTTTATTAAATAGACTTACATTAATATGATTGCTTAGTAGTTTGTTTGATATTTTATTATTTTTTTCAAGTTTCAATCAACACATGACAAATTTTGAAAAACCCTTATACTCCTGAAGGATCGCCCTTGCTGGATCATCCGGTGAAAGAAGGGCGAGGATAAACTTGGCCATTCATCTTGCTCCCGCCCGGCGTTGCAGAGTACTATCCTCATCCTCTATGATGACCTCCTTTGGCCCTCCATCTCGGGAAATTGCTATTGAACTCTATTCAAGTTGGGGGGTCGATACACGATCTCAGTTTAATCTGTCTGCACCTTTTGTCCGCTAATGCCCGCTCAGCACTTCCATTAATACTCGATGATCCATAGCTCTAGCTTCGAAATTAGGAATCTATTACGGCTTCATTATTTTTGAAGTTTCTCTTGCGTACAAGGTCAATCCTCAATTTCTTCAAACCATCCTCAGTTCCGCTACCGAAAATTGTTCTAATGACAATAATAATTATATATACAATGTATATATTTTTATTATCTTTTTCGAGACTTGTAATTTTATTAATAATAACAAAAACTATCCAAAAAGTCTCAACCTCCTTTATTAAAACATAATTTTCAACGTTTAATATAACGTTCAACGGCCGATCCGGCTATCATCACGGAAAATTTAATAAAATAACAGCTTTAATTATAACTTATTATTAACAGTATAAAAAATATATATAAGAGTCAGCATACCTTAATTTTAGTATGAAGTCAACTTAACATAGTAAAAAAAAAAATATAACCAAGTAGGAAAACAATTTCTTTACTAATAAATTTGCACCATTTTATGTTTCAATTTACCTGTATTTGTCACTATAAAATTTAATAATAATTTCTGCGCTTCACAATTTTTGTATTGTACGACAATAACTTATTACAGCACTGTTATATATTTAAAAATGTATGATAAAAATGATTACCATAAATAATAAAAATAAAAATTTTTATTTTTATTATAATTATTAATATTTTTGTTATTTATTTTACTATTGAAAATCCTAAAGGATTTAGTTTCAAATATATATCTTAAATTTAACTCTTAATAATTAGTTATAATTAAAGCTATCAAAAAAGGTTGAGACTTTATGAATTATTTTGTTGTTGTTAATAATAATAATTTTTAAGATCTATATATAAGGGTGTGAACAGTGAACGCCATCTTTTTTTTTTCTTTTTTTAAATCGAGATTATTATTATTGCTTATATATGTTTACTATTAGAATGAGTCCAAAGTCTGTATGCACTGGAATTCATTGTCCCAGTCTAATTGTTGTAGAGCTGCATCCGAACTGCGTCTGGGAATCTCCATAATATTAACTATTCAGTATTTGTATGAATATTACATAGTATTTGTTGTTGATTAGTATTTAGCTAGTTTTTTGAATCCTACTCTAAATCCAGGGGTCCGATGCTTAAAATTTAGCCCATAGAACATATATCTTCAAATCATTTTTTTAAAAAATGTTTCTATCGCATTTAGAATGGAAACGCATTCCCGATCATTATAAAAATCTTACTAATTAGCTAATTATCTAAGAAAGTAACGAATTATTTAATAATGTTCTAGTACAAGAAAGTAAACAGCATTCAATTTTGGGTTTAATGAATGGTATAAGTTATTAATGCGATCAAGTATTATATCGTAAACAATAAAACTCAGTTTTTCTGTTTAATTCGTGTTTTATGTATGAGAGATAGACTAATTTTTAAAATTATTATCAGTCAAATCTGATAAATTAAAAGAAAAAAATATATTTCCACTAAACGTGATGGGAACGATTGAAAAGGATTTAAGGAATTAGATTTTTAAAAACTAATAACTGATTGAGAATTCAATCCATAATTCGTAGAAGAATTTTCTAATAAAAAAAAATACATAAAATTTCTCCAAAAATAAGTTCGAGTGCATTAAAACTCTTTTATCAAAATCTTTTTGGTTCAAAAGTTTAAACCACGAGAAATTTGAAACAACACTACGCTGAGATTTTTAACAAATTAAATTTATGAAAAATATAGGCAAATTTTATGTTACTGTTTAAAATAACCTTGGATATGAATTTTAATAATAATAGAAATCAAAATTTATTTCAAAACAAATTTTGAAATAAATCTACTATAAGCTTGACCTGAGTGTATAGAAGGTTAAAAATAGTGTTGATAAGAAAGTAGTAATAATATTAAGTTGATCTGTAATTAAAAGTTTTAATAATTAATGAAATAGTGTCAAAATAGTTAATTAGAAATAAGCTAAAGCAAGCTTATTAATAAATTATTATGATTTTATATTGCTTTATTATTTCATAGGTTGTTTTCACTGATATTAATAACCTGAGCGGAATAGCCTGAAAAAAGTTTTTAGATAATTGGTTGTGAAGCATAAGTTTATATTTAAAGTTGATTTAAATTAAATTATTAGTAATGATGTTGTTTGTTTAAATTGGTAAAAATTAATGTGTAATATAAGCTATTTTATTAGATTGTCCTTGAGGATGGTCAATTGGTTAAAACGTTGGACTTGAAAAGAAATAATAAAGAATGTTTTGAGACTTAGCTTGGATACTAATTAATCTCTCATAGAAAAAAACTTTTTTTCTTTTTCCTTCAAAGTCTTTGTTACATTTACGTGAAAGCAAACTTTTTAAAATAATTATTACGATATATAATATCAGTCTTTGTAGTTTTATGAATAATTTCACTGCGTGGATCTTGAGATTTTAGCAGTTCGCACACTTATTTAATTGAAAATATCGTTTATTACATCTTAGTAGATATATTATCCTAATGAGATGAAACTTAGTTCCATACGCCCACCTTCACTATGAGGTGCTCATATCGATGTTGTAGCACTTCCTTCATGATCGCGGCACCCTTTGACTTTTTGATTATATAATTTTCCGCTAACGTTGGATGAGGGAGGTGAATTGTATTCAGCGCTAGCCACTGAGGCGGATGGGATATTATCTCGGAGCGCGAACAGTTGAGGTGTGCTGCACGATAATGGTGCCCCAGTTGCCCATCAGCTTTTCATTTCCCCTTCCTAACTCTCCTAGCATATTATAGCTATAGTTCTGCATAACTAGTTACCTATTATGGGATTAAATGGTGGGACCGCCTGGCTATAAGCATATGGTTTTCGTATCTTTACTCCAACTAAGCTTAATAGTTATAGTATATCTTATAATTACGAAATTCGAGTAGCCAGTAAAAAAAAATGTCAAAATATCGTTTATGTTTATAGGAGAGAGAAAAATTATATTCAAAACGTTTTTGTCCTGCTTAACTGTATTGGGTTGCTAAATACACACAGTCTGACAATTTGTTTTTAATCATCATAAAATAGTATATTACAGTAAATGTGTAATATATAATGCTGGAAATTCGCTGATTGACCGTGCATAATAATAAATGGAAGATGGTAGGGGTGCGGTCATATAAAAACTCAAATAGTAATAACTAATTTAATTTAGCCAACGTGGGCCAAAACGTTGGCTCAATTAAAATATTTATTACTATTTGAGTTTTTATTTGACCGCACCCCTACCATCTTCTATTTATTTTAATAATAAATAGTTTCCAGCGAACAGGTTCGTTTTTATTCTTTTTTTTTGTTTCCTTCCCCTTTCTTTATTTTACTCTTACCCCTTTATTTTCTCCACTTTTAACCCGCGTTATAAGTTTTGTTCACTATACTTATAATTTACCTCTTTATCATCTATTATTGTTACATTTTTTTTTTTCCTTTCAATTTTCATTTTCTTTTCATATTTCAATTTTTAAATTAATAATAACTAATATGTTCATACTTATTTGCATTATATAACTTAATTTTTATTTCATTTCCTTAATTGTGTTATTTTACCCACTTTTTCAATTACCTATGTATACATTTTATTTCCCGCTTCTCTCATCACTTCATTTTATTAATTCTATTTTGTAAAATTATTCATTTTATGTGTAAAATTATTCTGTTTATACTTTCTTTTTTATTTTTCTATACTTATTGTGGTTGTTATCTTGTTCTGTTTTAGCCCTGAAGAAGGCTAGAAACTCTAGCCGAAACGTTGGCACATTAAAAATAGGTTAATACAACTTATTAGTGATTTTCATTGACCGCACCCCCAACCATCTTCTCCTCGTTCATTATCCACGGTCAACTATCTCTCATAATTATTTATTTTAATAATATATAATAGTAATACATGATTTTCCCCCCATATTTTTACCATTAAGCCAATGCATCTATGCTTTTTTCTCCCTCTTTAACAAACATAGAACATAATTAAAATATAAATCGTAAATATTTTAAATAAAATAACAATATATGCTCTTAAAAATCTGAAGATCGTATTTTCGCACAAAAAATCTAAAAAACAGAAGTAAATATTTAAAAAATTAATTAATAGATATAAAAAAGTAATAAATATTAAAAATGTATAAACTAATTAAAAAATATAAAGTTTAATACTTAGATATCTTCATCAGTTCTCTTAGGCGATGTATTTTGACAATGGAGGTACAAAATAACGAAGATTTTAAGGAGAAGTTACGCATCTTAATTTTAATTCTGTAAGTCATAAAAGTACATTTAAAGTGTTTTAAAAAAGTAAATAGTTGCAAATAAGGATTTCGACGATATAAAGATCTGGTCAAGTACTAGGCCCGTGTATTTAAGAATTCTAAAATTCTCCCTTCTCGTGATAAAGAGGATAGTTTATTTTATCTGTATTATTTACAGATAAGAACACAGTTATTATTTTAACTGTGGCTGGGATACTCATATTTTATTTTATTTTATTATTTATATTGCAATAGCAGTGTTATTTCACAGGTGTTGTTTCTGTAATCTACACTTTAAAAGTGAGAGAAATAGAAATAGCAGGATCAGGTCTTCTGCACTCACTCAATAGCTACTTAATAAGAATGTATTTTTTTAGTTTACGTGTTTTCTGCATTCCATATTATATTTTTTGTATCCACTTGCTAAAATTGAGGAATAAAGTGGTCACCAATGTTGCAAGAATTATATCACTCATTCAAAAATAAACAGGCAATCTCTTGTATTCGGTATGATATTTCAGATTTTCTTCTAAGTAAACCACAAATTTGAAAAGAACGCGAAAAAAAACAACACGAAAATAGTTAACAATAAGCTCATAACCTAGATCTTTTACTACTAGTATACAAAAAAATAAAATTTTATCCAGAAATATTTATTATAACTAATTTTAACTTCTTATAATTTGTGGTAGAGGCTTTAAAATATATACGATACCTTTTTAATATTTTTTGTTGAACTGCGTAATGTTGTATTATACTTTTAAAATAACAAATATGCAAAGCTAACAATAAAATTAGATCATTTTTTTTTTTATTGCTGTTACTATCTTTGTTTTTATTTGATTGCTGCATTGGTATTTGTTGTTTATTTATAATATTTTACTTTATTGGTCAATCGCGCTCAACTTCTTCTTAAAAATCAGGTCCTGAAAGATAATTAAAATATTTTAGTAAAATTTGTTGTTTTTTAATTTATTGTTTTACTCACATGGGAATCCAATTCTTCGGGGTCTACAGTACCTTACAATTTTTAACAATTTGAATTTTCAGCATGAAATATTTTCCTTAGCTATTGGTCTGGCAAATAAATTGATTAATATACATAATCTTATTTTCATCTAATCTTATTTTCATCTTTCTAATCTTAATTTCATCTAATCTTATTTTCATCTTTGCGGAAAATTACGGTAGACACCCAGACCATCTTAAGTCTATAATTTCAATTTGGAAGTAACTCTTGTAAGTAGATCTTGTAAATTCCAAAATCAAATTCTTTAAAAATTGTTAGGCAATTTTATGTTTCTTCTTGCTTTTTCCATCAAATTATTGTAGCTATTACCCTGTTCTCTGCTAATTATTTCAGAATACAGGCTAGTTAGTATACAATTAATAAATTAATAATATAATAATAATAATAAGTTTCAGTTTTTTGTAAGCTCAATAAGTTTTAAAGATTTGAAATACTTGAGATGGATGAAGACGGACCCTATTCATTCTTCAAGTCCTTTTAGCAACAAATAGATGATGGGAGCAGTCTATCTCCTCTCAAATCATATTTCCTTCAGACCTCGGCTGAACTTTCCCGTCGAGTCGAGGAGACTCAATCACTTGAACTCATTCGCTCTTTCGTTATGCGGATTCTTCTTCAAAGGTCGTTACAGCCTGATTACTAGCTTCGATTTTTTAGCCACATCGCTTTGCGGTTTCGAACTAATCATAATGGGTTTCGGACTAATTAGTGCTTTGTAGGTCAGCCAGTTATTTTTTTGGAAGATTGCTGTCCATAATACTAAGATTATGAATGGTGCCTGTAACTGTTGATAATGGGTCCATTCACACCATGATGGGGGTTGAGTTAAACATGACATAAATCGTATATCATCTGGCTATTATTGATATATGTATTTTATTTTATACTAATATTACTTTCCTCTTGTTTTCAATATTGCAGAATTGTAGCCTTATGTGGATCACACAAACGATGTATAGGAATGGAATGTTTTTATATTCTATGTTCATTTTTATTTGGAAAAATTCTAAGGCCTCTTTTTTCTTTATGTAATGAACTTTGTTTTTAAAAACTTGGGCGTTTTTAGTGGTTATTTCATTGTAAGGACGATCTCAAGCTCCTGAAACACAAAAAATAAAAATTATCAGTGAATTCTTTTTTTGTTTTTTAAATGCTATTAATTTATTTCCCTGGATCACAGATAGACCAAACTATGAATAAAACTGTATCTAATATTGTCATGGATACTTATTCACGAATGAACTATTATCAAATAATTATCATAACCATGACAATATTAGCTATTAATTTTATCTATAGTTAATTTTGGCTTCCTCTGCTCTCGATTAACTAAATTAATTCATTTATCGTAAATGAGGTTCATGAAAAATTTATTTTTACAGTAATGTCAAATTTCTATCCCTAACGGTTAAAGGAATGCTAGTTGGAAACTTTTGAAATCTGTACATTCTTCATATGCTCATATATTCGTTATGTCATAGGCCAATGCAAAGAGGTTATTTCTTTATCCATGGTACGGTTTATCTGATTTTTCAAGACCAGTCTTTCTGATAGTTCGAGTATAGACCGGATAATTCTGGAA
Source organism: Halyomorpha halys (assembly GCF_000696795.3). Taxonomy (NCBI): domain Eukaryota; kingdom Metazoa; phylum Arthropoda; class Insecta; order Hemiptera; family Pentatomidae; genus Halyomorpha; species Halyomorpha halys. Next base: position 489,750 of record NW_027108721.1, on the reverse strand, counting down.
GTTGTAAGGTCTCACATTGAAATCTGTGTGAAACATACATTCACCCTGGATAAACTCTCTCTCCTAGGCAGATTTTTTAGTGTTCCTTCACTTGCGTATTGTACGGTATGTGTTCCTATAAATGGTGGAAAATTGGAATACATAACGAATTTGATATAAAACGTCACGCATCAGCTCAGGAAATTTCATGAAGAAATTTTTAAGTGGTCTTGGTGTAAATATTAAATTAAATAAATAATAATTTAAAGTAAATATTAAATTAAGCTACTTACTCCAAGGGCCCGGGGTTCAAATCCCTATTGGTACATGAGCCCTTGTGTACCTAGCCTTATAAAGTGGGCATCCTTAATTGGACAAAAATCTGCCGGTCGAGCATGATTCTTACCAAATCACCTCCTTGCACGACTGTTAGTCTAGTAAAAGTACTTCCTTACAATCTATTGCACCCCTGACCCCTCCTGGGTTGTGGCGGTAGAGATTTAACTTTAATTTTAACATTAATTATAAAATTCTATTAATAACTCGATATAAATTATTGTCGTAAAATAATAAATTATTTACCTAAATCATTTATTATTAATTTTTTATACCATGATATTTTATTACTATATATATATTTTCCTATTTGAAATAAATTGGTTGATGTTAATAGTTTTTAAAAATATTGCTTTTAAAGGTAAAAAACTGTAAATTGTAAAGTTACTTTGTGGGTTTTAATGCAGAAAGGTGAGTTGTTTTTTTTTTTTTTAAAAAGGTTATATTTTGCTATTTTTTGGCACATTTTTCCTTACCATCCGTAATTTATGGCTTTATTACGTAATTATTATATGTTTTTTTAAAATAAAAATAAAATTTATTTAAATTTAGAGTTATGCTCCTTTAGAATAAGGACGTTGGTACTCATATTGTGATCCAAATATTTATGCTAGAATCATACAATCATGGCAAATAAAAGTTACATTTTTCATGCTCTGTCGGGGCTATTTGCTTTATATAGTAGTTCTGTTCTCTTAAATATTGCTCTATCGAAGGACGTACGTATTGGGAAATGATAGCTATATTATTCAGATTTAAGTCATAGCTATAAAAAAGAAGTGAGTGTGCCGGGATATGGCCGGTAACAGGTGGACATGAGTGCTCTATAAACTGTGGATCCCTTCTTTGCTCCCGATATTTATTGTCCATGATTCAATCGAAATCGTGAGCCCTGCTTCGTCCATTTCATATTTTATTGGATATTACTTAACTTGTTTTACAATAAAGCCAAAACCACATAAGATACGTTAGTGCATTCTGTTAGAGGAACAGTTTTAAAACATATTTCATTTTCATGATTTAATATTTGGTATTACTGATCCAAGTTGCATTTTTATATATAAAAAAAGATTCTCTGTTTATACAAAAAGCAGAATCAGTATATCTAGAAAATTAAACATTTAACTTACCAATGGTAAATGTTGAATAATTATATAATTGTTTTTTCTTTACTTATTTTCATAATATTGTCATGTCGCAAAGAATAATATAAACTGCACTGAAAATCACAATCATACAATTTTTAACTAGAAAGATTTGATGAAAAGAAACTCTTTGAAAACATTAATACATGTATAACTTACTTAAATTTTAATAAATTAATGAAATTAATCTTGAGAGACTTGAATGAAAGACTGACGATGTTTTGTAAATGGTGTATATGGTTTAATATAAAAGAACTGTAACATAACGATTATAGAAAACTTTCTAGATAACTTGAAAATCTAATTCCTTCCCTTTTCCTGGCAGAATTATTCATCCCTCACGACGTTTTTCTTTAAAATGGTTGCTTTTTCCGTATTACCTTGAAAAGGCAAAATTCCTGTTGGCTTTTTGCAAAATTTTATTGACCAGGACCGATTTAAGGAGGTAGATGGTCAATTGTAGGAAATGTTTTCCCCGCTTAACAAAATGAAAAATTTATTGAGAAAGTTTTGGGCGCCAATTTTTTCTAATTTTGACTTTTCTGTCCTGGTCTAAGGACCATTCTTATTTCTATTAACAGCATTTGGGTGAAAGTGTAGGAGCTAGAAAACGATGAAAAATACTTTTAAGGCTGTTTATGGACTAGTGCAGTCAGTGAATGAATTAACATGAAAGAGCTTAGCGTTGCCAGATAGACATTTGGATGACAGTTCCTAGATATACAAAATGACAGTATCTAGATAAATAGAATGAATAACATAGATATATTGCATGATATTACGTAGATATATATGACAGTACCTTCATAAATTTTTTGACAGAACCTAGACAAATAAGATGACAGTACCTAGATAAATAGGATGACGATGTACCTTGATATGTAGTCTCTAACGCTAACTCGAGCTTGAAACTTGGATGATCCGCATTCTGATTCGCTAAGAAGTCCATCTTCAAAAATTTAATAATGGCTGATGCTTAGAGATCGAGATTCAATGAAAAGGGACTCAGATTTATCTTTTCTTGAATAATTGATGGCGTACATCGTTTAAAGATCCAATCGCTCCTCTAAAAATGGTATTATAGATGTATCATCAACAAAGGTTGCAATCAGAGCGTCTTAATTTACCAGTGTATGTATTTATAGAAGAAAGGTGAGATGTCATAACATGGAGAGATTTTTGAGAGTAAGATATATTATATTTTAATTTTTGGAATTGATGTAATCTTTCCAGGTTTGTGGGCAGTAAGGTATACTCGGATCGTGGAACCATGAGCCTGATAAATTATTCAAGTATATTCCAGCACTCAGAGCCAAGACAGGAGGAAAACAGAAGTAGATGGAGCGGAGAACAAACAGGCTGAGGAGTTGGCCGATAACAATAAAATAAATCCAGGCTTATCCAGGGCTCATCGCAGCGGTCCACCGGAGAAGAGGGGGTGTCCCATGTCCTCTTATCTATACCTCCTTTCTACGATTGTATCCTGCTGTAGTCCTCTCCTATTTTTCTCGCTTATCTTTAGAGCTTATCTGTCTAGGGGACATAATTTCAGCATTTCATAAATAATGCAAAAAAAAAAAAAAACTTTTTATCAGAAAATTTCTTGTTAATTTTAATTTTTATAAATTTATTATAGATAATCTACTGTAGTTAGTAAAATTTTAAGTATATAATGTTACGTGAAAAGGAAATCATACAGACAGTTGATCGGTTGAAGTAGACCTGCATCTTTATGAAGATTTCGATATTTTTCAATTTATTTTATCATTTAGAAAAGTGAGGTAAGTTAAAAAGTGGATAAAAATCTTTTAATGCTCCTATTTTAAGATAAGGTTAAGTTTTAATAATAATAATGTAGTTTCTAAGATGTGTATAAAGTTGAAGATATTTAATTATTTGATTTTGTTAATGTTATTATTTTTTGTTTGTTTTGGGGAGCATGATAGCTCAGTGAGTAAGGCTCTGTGCTACTAATTTTTGGACCCGGGTTCAGCAGTTAATCCACATATAAAGCCGGCTGTAGCCTATCATTCATTCTGTTCATGAATCCTTTGGGGTTCGGAGCCCTCCTGTGGCACACCCAGCCTCTATAAAGTTGATACCCTTAATCAGGCCACAATCTGGTGGATGATCGTGATACTGAGTATATCACCTCCTTGTACAACCACTATACAAAAAACAGTACTTCCCTATAAAGTACAGAACCCCTGAGCCTTCATGGGTTGTAACCGTATTTTGTATTGTTATTATTTTATTTTATCATAAAACAAACTTAAAACATAGGTGTTCAAAAATTTGAACAAATCTCCATTTGTTCAATTTTTGTTCAATCTTCATTTCTCAAAATTTAAACATAAAAAAATGCTAAAATTTAAACAGATCTTCAAATATAAACTTGTGGAAAAGTTAAAAAAAAAAAAAAAGACTAAAAACTGTTTCCTATTTATAGGCTGTTTCGTTTACCTGAAGATGATTGAAATAACGTTTTATATTATAATACTAAATCTACTACATAAAGGTTCCTGCAATATCAGGATAATGTTACGGCAAATGTACTTTTATTATTAAATATTTTATAACGAAATATGCTTAAAATTATAGATTCAATTTCATATTTAATTTTTTTTGTTATATTTTCAATTTATAAAATCATAATAGTTTATAGCCCCATTAATTCAACAAGGTTAGTATATCTGTAAGTGTATGCTCAAAGCCTACGGTATCATAACGATGTGCTACCCTACTCCAGTGTGTGAATCATGTACAGTAAATATCTTTGGAGCATAATAACGAGCCATCAATGAACGACAAGAGGCAGGAGTTGGTTGCAATTAATTCGACTAGAGTTGCAGAGACACTATAAATAACGCCCAATTACTAACTTAGTCAAGGTAGCTCGTATATCTGCCCTGTAATTTATCGAATGACTATCAAGTTCTTGTCGGTTAGGGAGTTCCTGGTGCAATATGATGTATTGCGTATCATCATTTAATACTTATCTTTTTTTTTTCTTGAACAATAAATAGCATATGAATAAAATTTCTCTTTATCATTTCATTAAAAAGTATTCTAGCTTTGTTTTATTTTTATATTACTTTTGTTAATATGCTATTTATCACCTATATAAAAGAATACATTTAATAATATTTCTATATTTATATTCTTATCTTCTTACATGGTTTTGGTTAGTTATTTGGTAGGAATTTTATATTTTATGATTTGACATTTTTCTGACTGCAATATATTTTTCCCTTGTAAATGGAATTGAAAGGGAATATCCTGTTCAAGAAATGTTCTTGGAATATTGAAATTCTAACCCAGCAGTTCGTAGAAGTAGCCGATCTGGTGGAGTTCAGAGATTGTCTTGGAAACCTGCCTAAACTAGGAAACCTTGGTTTGATTCTAGACTTTCCCTTCTTTATTTTCTTATCTACTAAAGTAACGAGTGCCTATATTGAAAGGAAATGCTTTGAACAAAGGCATGCGGGAAACTGTTGGTCAACGGTCAGTATCTGTTTACGATTTTGCTTTTAGATTATAAAATAAGATTGGCCGAAAATATACTTTTTCTTTGCAATGTTATACAGAGAAAATCAATATGGAAGTGGATACAAAAATGTAATCGTGTTTTATTCCCTAGATTTCCCAATTTTTCTAAACTTAAAGAAAACATATGTTTCTTTAATAATTAGTAAATTTTGGACTCAGTTACTTGGTAGTTGACATTCATAGAGACACTGAAATTTTTCCTGATAAAGTCAAATTAAAGCAATTGTAACTTGGACAAAGCTCTACAGTATGCCTTTTTCTTTCAGGGTTTTGTTAAAAAGAGTAAGTAAGATTTATTTATGTACATATTTATTAATTTTATATTTTTCAGTTATTTAAATGGAAAATGGCCCTTTGGAATTCGAAATAAATGTTTTCATTAGAACTATAAATGAGACTAGTACTCTTTTAGTTAATACTCTTTACAAGTATGTTTGTTTCTATAAAAAAACAACATTATTTACTGTTCATTAATTTTTTTTCCATGAATGGAATATTTAATACTCTGAGACATTAAATATAATTGATTTAATTTTTAAACTTAAAGAATTTTTAACTTAAAGAAAACATATGTTTCTTTAATAATTAGTAAATGTTGGACTCAGTTACTTGGTAGTTGACATTCATAGAGACACTGAAATTTTTCCTCAAATTAATTTCTCCTAAATTTAATTTTTCAAATTAAAGTAATTGTAACTTGGACAATGCTCTACAGTATGTCTTTTCCTTTCGTGGTTTTGTTACAAAGAGTAAGTAATATTTATTTATGTACATATTTATTAATTTTGTATTTTTCAGTTATTTATGTATTTATAATATAATTGTATTTTAATATTTTCCTTAATGTTCACTACTCCATGTGGAAAATGGCCCTTTTGAATTCGAAATAAATGTTTTCATTAGAACAATAAATGAGACTAGTACTCTTTTAGTTAATACTCTTTACAAGTATGTTTGTTCCTATAAAAAAACAACAACATTATTTTCTGATAGGAGAAGTTTGTCGGGGGGTGGGGTCAGCAAAGAACAACATAAATAAACAAAACCACATTTATTTATTTTATGCCGACGTTTCGACCTGAATTTCAGGTCTTCATCAGGGGTTATGGCGTAGAAGGTAGGCCTGTAACTGCTTTTTCTTTAAGCCTTCTTTTCTTGCCTGTAACATTATTTTCTGTTCATTAATTTGTTTTCCATGAATGGAATATTTATTACGCTGAGACATTTAATATAATTGATTTAATTTTTTTTCTGTTGACATTCCTTTTTTCTTTTCCTGGTATTTGCTTGTTCTTTTTTTGTTTTATTTATTTTTTTATTAGAGACTAGAGTTAGCGATTTTCGTTTTTACGTTGTTTTTATGTCCCTGTAGATTGGGGAGAACAAGAAGACGTGGTTGTTGTTTTAGTTCCTAATTTTTTGCTGTCGGAATGGGAAAAATGGATTGGAGCTTTTTTTTAAAGCTTTGCTTTCTGTATGATTTTCTTTAGCATCATAACAATTTAAAAAACAATTCTAATTGGTTATTTAATTGACAAGCCCAAAAACCATTATTACTTTTAAGTAGGTATTCCTTCCTGTTTAAAAGCTGATATCAGGTATCTATGAATTCTCTTATAACACGAAAATACTTCACTAAAACAAATAATATATAATTTTTGTTAAAGTTTTCTGCTGAAAATTATCGCAAATTTATAGGCTTTGTTAACTGTCTCGAATTGGATATATTTTTTTCTCTTGACCTTGTTTTACTATTTTTTCATGTTAATGTGAGGTTCATTTTATTTATTTATTTTAAATAT
>NW_027108721.1:479929-482681 GCF_000696795.3 Halyomorpha halys | reverse complement strand
CAAAATTTTAATATATATATTTTTTTTTGTTAACATTTTTCTATTATTTAACTTTTTATAGAAATATTTATATAATGTGCAGGAATAAGGCATAGAGAGAATTCACATGAATCAACAAGCACATTCCAAAAATGATATTTGTTATTCTACGCAAATTCGTTAAGTAAAATAGATTTTTGGTTAAAAATTGATGTAAAGTATTTAAGATCAGTGATTTACCATTGGTCGATGACAGAGCGCCTGACTAGTTAGTGTCGGCTAACGCGCAAGACTTATGTGCTATGACGGTATAGTGGGATTATACAATGTAGAGGGGTGGAAATTATGGGGTTCAAAGACACTAAAAAACATGTGTTCCAAATTCGATTTTGATTGGTTCTGATATGAATCAAATCCCCCCCTAAAAATAGCCTTAAAACATAGGTCATATCAATTAAGCTAAAAAACTGAACTATTCATTTTGATTATATATAGATTGTTGACTTGGGGTGCGGGTAGCCGCGGGGTAAGGCCTGTGACTCCAAGTAGCCGAGTTCGAATTCGGCTGGGCAGAAAATTGTTTTCTGTTACACTGTAGCCGTGAGTCAACTCTTGTGGGTTCTGGAGACCTCGAGCGTGATTTTGACCAAATCACCTCCTTGTACAACCGTTGGTCTAGTAACAGCACTCCCTTACAAAGTACTAAACCATTGACCCTTCATTCTAAACCTTCATGGGTTGTAGCGGTACAGACTTAATTTAATTTAATTAATTAATAGATTGTTAACTATATTTAAATCAACAAGGAGAAAATTCTTTTTCGTTGGCGAAACGTTGGCTCTATAAAATAGTATAATTATCTACTATTTGAGTTTTTTTTTACCGCACCCGGACCATATTCCATTCATCTATACACACGGTCAATCAAAATCTTCCAGAAAATTCTTTTGTTAACCAGCGTTTCGCTTGCACTTTGCAGGGCAGGGCTTCGTCCGTCGTCTTGTGTGTTTCAATCTGACAGCTATGAAAAGTGGGGCGAAGCGTTGGATAAAAGTAAATAGTTGTCTATTACTGTTTTGATATCTTTATTGACCGCCACCCGGACTATCTTCCTACAATGGTTTACAATAAATGGTTTTCTTTTACTATATTGATACCTTTATTGACCGCCACCCGGACTATCTTCCTACAATTCACTTCATACAATCTTCTTCCAATAATCGATTTTTTTTTTTAACGGATGTTCGAAAATGTTTTTCCTATATCCAATCCTATGGAATTTATTATTTTTTTTTTACTCAAAATCTATTATTCGTCAATGTTTTCATTGATACATCGTGATATTGGAATATGCTTGCTGGAATTGAAACTGCAAGAGAAGTTAATTATTCAACAATATTTATTTTTACTGTTGTGATGATGAAACAGACCTGATTGCAACTTAGTGTCTGCTCTCTACAATAGAATTTATTGTGATTTCTCTGCAGCGTGCTCTAATTTCCCATGGTTTAATTAGCAAAAAAATTAAGTAGTTTTGAACGTAAATCTTTACGGCTAATCTGCCCAGGTAGAAGTTTAGGGATAAAAAAGTGCCGGTTTAGTGAAGCAAATTGCCCATAAAGTCCTTCTCTTTTGTAGGCAATTTAAGCACCTCTTAAGGGAATTTATGCAAATGACACCTCAAAGTCCTTTTACTAGGGCCCGTTGTTACCGCACTTGTACCAATCTGTCTGGGTCTGAGGGTAGTCAGGTGCCGAGGGGGGCATTAAAAAAGTAAATAATTGATAGTTGCTTGTTCTCTTGTGCAAATGATGTTAATTACTGAACTTTGTTTTGTAATTAAGGAAGTATTTTATGTATACTCTATTTAAAATGTAATGTTGTGGAATCAAATGTGATAATTTACTATTGATACTCATAGTAATACTTGAGATATGACTTCTTTATATATTATATAAATAAAAGATAAAGCCAAAACAACAAGAAAATATCGACAGTTAACATACAGATTAAAAGCTGCTGTAAGTATCTTTAAAAAACAACACTTCATCAATAAGATAATAATAATATGATCCGCTAGTCATAAAGTGTGACGGATCCAGTTCTTTAGAAAAGGAAGTACCGTTTCTATAACAATGGTTCTACAAGGAGGGATATTTTCAAGATCACGCCCAACCGCCAGATTTTTTTCCCTAATCGGAGTACCCATTTCAATAGGCAATAGAATAAATAATTATCTGGCACAGCCGGATTTGGATCCAGATACTTGGAGTTTGTAGCACAGCGCCTTGCCTCTTTGCCACCTTACTTCCCCATCAATAAAAACAATTAATCAAAAATCTAATTTAAATCTACAAAAGTGTTTTAGTTGATACTAAAAGTCATATAAAAAATAAATGATATTCGAAACCCAAAGATAATTTATAAATAAGGAATTACAGGATGAGGTCAATCCTAAATCATTTTTTATTCGAAAACATAAAATATGCTCTTAAAAATGAAATCGGCCATCGATGTATACTTGTTCATACTCCTGCTTCATTTTTCATCACGTAAATAAATCTTTCTTTGGAATGATGTCCGTAATCTACGATTGCAACAAAATAACTTGACTATAACTTGCAAAAAAGAAATTTAAAAACAGATTATTTGCCAATTTGTTTACTAACAATACCAGATTATTTACGTTCGAAAATTCAGAGAGCTCATCGACAAGAAAAAAATTTTAATCTCTTAGTAAATAAGTTTTTTTTACCACTGATGTTACTAATAC
>NW_027108721.1:468107-479819 GCF_000696795.3 Halyomorpha halys | reverse complement strand
TATATATTAATCGTGATACATTAATCAAAAGCGAATCTAATTAACAATCTAATCTTGATTACATACTAATGAATATTTTAAAAATATTGTGCTCGATTAAATTAAGAAACAGTACGATTTATAATTAAGGCATTCTTTTTAACTCCATGAAATGTATTTGTCGCTTCAATTCTATTTTAACGGGGAAATACATGGAATTCCACTCAAATTAGTAATTGGAAGATCAAATTGTGTATATTCAATTGTATTTTATCATAATTTTCTATAATGCTCGTTATTTAAGTAAATTGTGATTAATTATTAATTTTTTTAATTGACTTCTAAATTTTATTTCGGTATTAACATTTAATGTATTCATTACATTAAGTAAAACTACGGTTTTAATGGAAACTTTCTTATTCTTCAATCCATATCATTATTTAAAGAGTAATATATGCATTGTACAAGATACTCGCTTTTACCAATGGAAGCATAGAAAATTATAACTTTGTTAATGATTGTAAATAAAACTAAACATTTTTAATTAAAAAAAGAAGGTGAAATTGAATGAATAATTAAAACTCATACCTTCTAATGAATTTTATGCTCTCTAAGTTACAAATTATGACATGTTTTAATCTTGATTATATATTATAATAATTTTATAATATCCCTTGATATATTAGCAACGTAACTGTATTTTAATTAAAAAATATAAACATAGAATGTATAAAATGAATATAATATATAATCAACAGTTGTATATTATAGTTATTATGTTATATTTTATAGTTATAATATCATAGTTTTAATTAAAATACAGTTACGTTGCTAATATATCAAGGGACGTTTGTTATTACTTTGATCTTTTTTGTCTGGATGTATTGTAGTTAAATTTTAGCTATCTCGAATGAAAATCTTGTGTATATTCGCATCCAAAATATTTTGTAGGTTTGTGAGGCGTATATTGGATTTATGTAAATGTAGAAGTGGAATGACAAATGGAAATAATTAATCAGAAAGTACAATAATGAAAATGATGATCTAATTGAATAATAGTATGTATGAATTGGAATAACGTTTTTAGTATACCTTTAAATTGTACAGGACAATCTGAATAACATCCAACTTATTTGTTTTTATTAATGTTCTTCGTGTCACGTGTATCGTTAAAATATTAAGCAAAATTACATTGGAGCATAATCTATACTAATCGTAACATCCTGATAAATATTTTATGTTGAGTTATAAACCAATGCAATATTAAATATCTGTTGCTTCGTATTATTTATGTACGTGTTTCATTATCATTATTTATTATTATCGGTCGGTTGATATTAATGGGCTATTTGTGTAATGTATCATATAGAAGTTTTTGTCTCTTACCTTCCGTGACCCGAGTATAGTAAATCACCTGAATATCTGTACATTAGCTCACAGTGATAATGCCATTAGCCATAAAAATTATAGTAGATGTAGATCTCATTTATTTGTTACTTTCTGATGCGTTCCAACGTTCACATTGATTATATACAATGTTTATTACCAATACTATTTCGGTAAAAGGATGAACTATACTTCAGGTTTCGAATCCCTCAAATTATTGGTATTTAATTTACTTTTTCTAAAGTAAATTAAATTTTCTAAAGTAAATTAAATTTTCTAAAGTAAATTAAATTTTCTAAAGTGTTTTTTTTGTAAATCCTAAAAAAGTATGAGATAAATATAAAATATGTAAATATTTATGTAATACTATATCCGCTCTTATAATTATATTGCATTTTTATTTATTTCATCAAACATATTTTTCCCTTTATTGTATATACGAGTATTTATCTATAGTATCATCATTTACCGTCTACATATATTTAATATTTTTTTTTATATTTCCTAATATTATTTTATATCTTTTTCATTTTCAAATGTAACGTTATTTGTCAACCGTCAAAGATCCCCCACTCCCCCGCCTTGTTGATACTATTCAACACCACTCTTTGGCTTTCATTCTATAAGGTAGGTGTCCTTTTTTGTTCTTACATCCTGTACAAAATAACTGCAATATGTTGAAATTCAGTCAAAAGTGGCCCTGATGTGTTCCTAATGAGGACTTTGCAGTGAGGACAAGACGTGAAGATTAAGGTTAGGAACCTGATCCTCTGCCTGCGCTGAAGGGGCTTTGAACGAGCTTAGGACTTCACTTGCAAGCTCATCCTCGAGTGGTTTAAGCTCCAGCCTCGAGAACACTGGAGCCTCGGTACAAAGATCGGCTCCTCTTTCTAGTCTTGTCATGAGGTGCCTTCTCTTGGGTCTCTATCCTTTCATACGACACTTCCCATTCAAAGTAACTTTGAGAAAATTTAATTTGTTTAGGTTTTCTTTTAATAATTAAATTTATTATGTTAAAATCACATTTTAAGTAATTCTCAGTATGTTATATTTTCATATATTCCAATTAGCACTTGTATTATAATCATTATAACAACGTTAACATTCGTAACTGACGTACACTTCATGATTGAACCGTTCTCATGGGCAAAAGGGGCCTTAGACGGCTAAATGCGACAGCCTTCATTTTCAATTAAGTCTCTTGTGCCAGACCCTATTAAATACCTTAGTGAAACTCGGGAAAAGTGTTACTGAGTCTATGTCGCAGTGGGAAAACTTGTGACAGTTTAAAAAAAAAAAAGTCAAAAAGTTTTGTTATTAATATCTCAGTCAGAATTGTACTTGAAATTATACAATTCCTTTCAATACATTTTTTTTTTATCTTGCAGGTTTATTGGTGATTAATACTTACGTATATATCATATAGTTTACAGAAATATGAACTTATATTTAATGAAATTTAATTTTTTAGCTATATAATTGTGGTTGACTATTGTTGTAGGGCATAATCATAAAATTTCTTTTACGGTTTAGACAGTCCTAAATTGTAATTTCGGATTTACATTGTAAATCTACGTAGAGACTATACTTGACCAAGATAACCGTTACCTCGACTACATTCCGTTTCAAATTGGTTTTTAATTTACTTTCTTGCCAAAAATGATTCCAATACTCTTTCTGGATTGGAAATGTACCGGCCTTACATTAACATTAATATATCAATCTTTTTTACATTTCACTAAGGCTCTGTTTATATCTAATATTGAAATGGTGGAACGTTATACCTAGGGTTTATTTTGAGAAATGAAAAAATCATTTCGATTAGTCTGTAAAACAAGATTTTAGGTACGTTTGTTTTAGTTAATTTTTCATATGTTGGTTCAATTATATCATATTGTCAATATATAAATTTTATTTATTTATCGATCTCTATTAGAGCCTAGGAACATACAGACGGGGGTTCTCCCAGTAAGTAAAATAAAAAATATTTAAGTACAAAATAAGAAAAACAAACAGAAAAAATACTAAAATATAACTAACTGCAAAAAAAGACTACTTGGTGTAAATTTCAAGAAATTAGGGAACATAGAACTTGGAAAATGTGAAAAAATTCAAATTAAAATAACTATCAATAAATTACTGATAATAAACATGTTTAATAGTAAAAAAAGAGAAAAGCAAATGAAAATTTCTTGGAACAAAAGTAAATCAAAATATGTTGAAAAAAAAACCCTGATATTTTTAACTAATGGTTAATTAGCAATGAAGCAAATAATAAATAAATGATTGGAATACTACTGCCTCTTTTTCTTAAAATAATGTTTTAGTCTCTTAACTTTTTTTTTCTTTCTTATTTTGCTATTATTTAATTTATTTATTTACTTATTGTATTGTTTATTTGCAGTGAACACTTTTTAATATCTATTTGATTTTATGTCTATTTTTGTTTAAGATGTAAATCAGTATTTATTATTTGATGGGATATACATACTCTTAATGTTTCCAGCAGGCGGTATTATTTCTAGTATGGGATAAATTATAGGCCCTGTTACTTTGAGTAGCATATCCCTCCAGTCCTACAGATCTTGCTGTGACGGTATTTGACCGAGTGTATAGAAGGTGGAGCAGAACGAGCTGAGTCGTGGAGCGATCTTTGACGGGCCCCCTGGGCCTAAGCCGATTTGCCGAGAGCTTAGCTTGGAGGTCAATAGAGGCTCAAATTGACTCCTTTAGGTTAATTCATTGCGTCGTTAGCTCTAAAGCTCATCCCGTTCAAGGGGAGGTCAGTACTGTTTATTAATCTGCTTACGCAATAATATTTAGCTATTAATTGGATACTTGGTTAAAATATTCATGATGATTCGTTCATGATTAAAATTAGTTCAATCGGGTATGTATTTGAACTTATATCAATAGAAAAGATTCAGCCTATATATATGTTTTTTTTAAATTTTAATTCACTTATACAGCAGAAAGTGTAAGACGGGAACTTCAAGCGTCCCCTTTTCCCTTCTTAAGGCTGTTTCTTACTGAAATCATAGACTTTACTTAGATATTTCATATTACCATTTAACGTGAAATCATGCTGAAATACATTTAGATAAAAAAGAACAATCTATAAATTCGCATAATATGAGTTAATGCTATATCGTTGTTCATCAGTTGATAATTAAGGAATTATAGTTGATACTTATCTGCGTCATCTCCATGTTCTACTGGGCCCTATTTCATAATGAAAGCTAATAGTATTAGTTCATAGTACAAGTGTAGAAACTAGTGTGGTATTAATACTAATACTTATTTTTTTCATGATAGGGATGACTATCAGTGATATTACAGGAATTAAAAAATACTAAAGTACAAGTTACTATTGTACAAGTCTGCGTAATTGAATTAAGATAAATACCCGGCATACTTATACTATCTATGAACTGACTGCGAAAACACTGAACCCACGAAAATGTGTACTATTTTTTGTATTTGTGTAATATTTTAGTATTTAAAAGTTTCAATGTTTTGAGTGTTTCGGATTGAATAGAAGCCTTAGATTTTTTTTCGTTAGTTTAGTGTTTACTGCATATATTGTGTTATTCTACACAGACATTACTTATAAATAACTTATAAACATTATTTATTTGTTTATTGACATTTCCAACTCTATTTAAAAAAAGAATCTAGTAAATTTGGTGCTATATTATAATGGTATTTATAGGCATGTAGAGAAACTTGGTAAATAAATTGGTAGCACTGTAATAAAATTTCTACATTAGGTCTCAAGGTCATCTTCTTTTCAGGCGGCTCGAAGGATTGTCAGGAATTAAAGAGAAATCAGGGTTAGAAATTAGTTGGTTTGGGTGGTTAGGGATTTTATAATCACATAATATGATATCTGGTTTGGACTAGATCTGTTACATGTGTAACATGTCTTTATGGATTATTTTGTTTGAGACAAAGTAAAGAGCACTAAGGATTTTACGAAGAATTTTGGATTGTTATAATTGGATACGAGAGGAATTCGAAGCTATTAACTTCAAATCTATTTTTCTTAGTTTATTTACTTTGTATATTGCTTATTTTCGCTTGAATGTAGTCTAATCGGAATAAAAAATTATATTTTTTACAAAAGAAAAGCAAAAGGATTTATTTCCATGAGCATTAGCATAAATTATCATGACTTTACTTTCAGGTCAACCGAATGATAAGGAATATATTATTAAAAAGTAATTCTAGTATTGAGGCGATACTGATATGAGTACTTAATATTATAGATTCTTTACTGGATAAGTTTTAATTAATATAATTAGATGTGAAAATACTCTCTCTTGTTAATATTCTTTATTTTAATGAATCATTAACAACGTTTCAGGGCTACTGCCCCATCGTAAGGTTATCTACAATACAAATTTACACTACCCACGTTATTCATACAACAATAAAATTAATGTACCACGATTTTTTTTATTTTAAAACAGTTACCTTAATATTAATATATCTTCAATTATCACATTTAAGCTGTTTAAACTCCTAATTATTCATAGGTATAATAAAGGAGAATCTAAAACAATTCTATTAAAAAATCTTGAAACAAGGTTATTCTTACAAAATTGATAGCAATATTCCTCCTACCTCTTTTCCATAAAAGATGACAAATATGATGGGACAATAGCCCAGAATTCTCGTTAATGATTCATAAAATTAAGAATTTTAACAAACAAGAGTATTTTCACTACATCTAATTATGTGATATGAGTGCATGTGTGGAAGCTAAAATAATTTCGATGATTACCAGAGATACGTTATTAGTTATTTATGTTAAGTTTCCCCTATTATACTACGTCTCTTTGAACCACCAAACACATAGAATAATTTGAGAATAGACAATCGAGGTTAACGAATTCTGCTTTTACAACGGAATATTCCATACCTTAATATAATCGGTTCAGATGGGATTTATTTTAAAGCAGTCATTGACAAGATTGCTCAAACTCGTCAATATGTTATTAAAAAAATAATTTAGCTAGATAGCAATAATCGGTTAATTGTCCAATATAACCGTGTAATAGAGCTGGGAAAACTTCCTGAGAGCTTTTCTATGTTCTATCCGATGTTATTTAGTGAACATCTCGGTACTAAAACTGGATGGAGGGAGATCTTGGAAAGCTACTGGAAGTTCGCTAAGACTGGAGATCTTCTGTTGCTCCAGGGATCGACCTATTATTAGTTCGATCAAGTTCTATTTAAAACGGATTTTCCTTATTTCTAACTGATATATAACTGTCATGTAATCTGTGGATTATAGCTCAATTGAACTTCTCTAGTAAGTTTGTGATTATCTTTATGCACATATGCTTCGGATACCCAGAAAACCATCTTTTGACTTGCAATAATTATTTTAAAATATTGGATATTTTTCCAAAACTATTGTACTGAATTCCTGAAAAAAATTAGGACCCTTTTCTGTTAAGTATATCAATATTTTTGAATTACATCTAATACAATTTATTGGTGTTTTGCTTTTGAAAATTGAATATTTTTTTGTCATAGAAAATCTTTATTCTTTTAAATATTTAATCACTGTTGATAATTCCCGGAGTTACGCAGTAGTTGAAACATTTTCGTTGCGCTCGTTCGATGTATTAATGTCTGAACAATAAGAATATAAACATAAGAATAATTAGTTATGTTCTAACAATTACTTCTGAATATCCGGAGCATGCGCAGAACAGGTTTTGGTATAGAATAACCCTATAACGCATGCTCCTTAGAGTTCTGTACAGTCAGAAGCGGTTGTTGGAACAGACCTATTATTAAACGGTAATTTATGAGCTTTTCCTCAACTTTTTTTTTCAAGTAACCGCTAAAGTTTTTTAATAGTAATTTTTTCTTTTGAGGTTTGCAAACATCATAAGAGAGATTACCGGATTTCTTTATTTTCAATTATTACATATATTGCATTTTAAAAATATTGAGTTCGTATTACATCTATATATTACTTTTTATACTTATTAGTTTTATTTTAATATATTTTTTATTCAAATTTTAACTAATTGGGCCTATGTGAGAGAATATGTAAAATTTTTATTATTTATTTTGTTTGACTAGAATTTTATCTTAAATTTATTAAAGATGGAATAAAGATGTTTTGGGTTGAGGAAGAAAATCATATTTTGAGATAAGAAAATAATGAGAAAAATTGAAAAATTATCTAAAAAAAAAAAAGTTTCAAAAAAGAAAAACAATTAACGAAAAAAATGGAAAACGAGATATTAAAAAAAAAAGTTAAAAAAAGAAAAACAAAAGATTAAAAAACAATCATATAATATTATTATGAACTATAAATTAATTGTACAGTACCTATATATTATAGAATTCTAAAATTATTGTTTCGCTAGTTATATGTATTGTAGCTACTCAATCAAAATAATTTGATATACCTATATCATCAAGAATCCTTAATTATGTAAATATGTATCTTTTGGCTTTAAATTGGAAAAAGTGCAAATGGTACTAAAGATTATTTTATTTATTATATATTTGTAATCTATTTATTCTTCCCTGCACCCTCCGGGAGACATGTCAAAAGAATTAAAACTAGGTTGAGCAAACTCAACTCGGGCCTGAGCGGCCTTGTTGCGGAGTTGACATTGCAAAACTTTTTAACCAGAGGAGTCATGATTGTTAGCTTATATTCCCGCCACCTTGCAGTTGGAACCCTCACTTCAAATACACCTCAGTCGACTCTTTGAAAATTTTATACCAGTAAAACTTTCTTCTTCCTTCATTAACGACTTCCTGTTTCTCTCTAGAGTTCCTATTCTATTATCAACCGCTCTTATCTCTACCATTAAAAACTATCGTCCATAGTATTTGTTTTTTGTTTTTTTTTATAATTCCATTAATTTTTTTTTTCCTTATAAAATGATGCTCTGATTGAATTAAAATTAAAATATATACATACGCATAGTTGAATATATATGTAATCGTACCATAACCTCTCTTTTTGTTATTCTCTTGTTTAACATAAACTCTTTCATTCAGTAGCTAAATGGCAAATGGCACTCGGGCTAAGCAATACTTGCTACAAAGGTGATAATGAACATTTGAGACGGTCAGTTAATGCTCGTAAATCTTGAACTAGGAGAACTGGGTCATTACTCCACCGACTTAGTAGGCGTCTCCGGATAATGGTAGTTCAAAGGCGGTATAATAGGTTACCAACTCTCCGCTACATTACCATAAGTAGTCGCCGTAGCGGGGTGTTACGGCTCTGATCTAGAGCTGTTTGGGGAAAAATAAGACAATTATATGTCAAAGATGATTAACAAAAATGTTTAAAGAGTGTTTATTGAAATTATTCCAAAATGTTGTAATATATGTTTATATTCTCTATTTAAAATACATTTTATATTACCTTTCGTTAGGAATAATCTGACAAATCAAAAATTGTCGTTTTGTTAACACCATAGTTGAATAGTTTTGTACCACGGAGGTACTAGTTCTTAACTCCTCTTACATTTTTTAGATTTCAGAGCACAGTTATGTACCTCGGAGGTAAAATTTACAACATTGACTATTTCCATCCTAAAAAAGTTTGCTTACAGTTGGTAATTTTTTTTAGGCATGTAACTCTTCTCACAATAGATCAAGGACATAGTTATCTATACCTGAGGGTAAAGCCAAAACAGTTCTAAAACTGGAAGGTATAGGCCACTTCATCGTTTTTACCTAACTTTACGGAAAAGTATTCGAAAAGATATTTCCACAGCATTCCCCTTACGAATAGTTTTGGACTTATTTATCTATATGTTTAGGTAAAACAAAAGCAGTTGAATAAACATTTTTATAACACTAAATTTGTAAATTGGTTATCTAAAATTATTAATCGGTGGAATTATGAAAATATTTGCTCAAGTGCCACAAATCTCTTCTATTACTAGTGATAGAGCATAGCAAGAAGAAAGAATGCTTTTATTTTTTTAATTTTAGTTTTATGTTTATATTGTATAAATAATTATATGGTTGAACTAGGTTTGCAAGTGTTCAAATGACAGTATTATTGGCTCCTCAAGCAAACCCGCCTATTTGAAGGATTTCTATTCATTAATATTCCGAGTGAAGATTACCGTGCTTAGGCTAAAGGCGGTTATTTGTTGCCTATATAATCTCTTGTTGAATAATATACTAACTGAACAACGGTGTCTGGGATAACAAGGTAGCTTCTGTTAGTTTTCTCGAAAATAAAAGTAGAGATATACCATGATATCTTTTTTTGTTATTGAATTGAAAAGGCTTCGTATTAATTATTTAAACTTTAAAAACAAATTATTCTCAAAATTCTTTTATCAACTAATAAATTACAAGGTAATTTAACCATTTTACTGGGACTAAAATTATATTATTGATTCATTTATTGGTAGAATCTCACTTCATAAAATATATTTAACAATTAATATAAATGTAAAAATAAAGGATATTAAAAATATCGCGTTTTACTACCGATCTCTGTTCAGTATAAATAAATATTTCAGGTGAGTTATGTCAAAAGATATTTTTCTCAAGTCCTTGGGTTGTTTTTTCTCTTTAAGCATTCGTTAGTAAGTTAATCTTATCTGTAGAAGTTATTCCTATTTCCATTCTGATTCATGGGTTTCTTCGTGGCAATTCGATCGTTGAAACTTACTACTAAGTAAAATGTTATTATAAACATTCAGAAGTTTCAACTAAGTTCATTTGTTATCTTGACATAATATCTAGTAGATTATATTGTATTTATATTTCGGTGGAATTTCCTTAAGACCTATTCATCTTTTATTAAAGAAGATAAGACTAATAAAAGATTAAAGAAATAAAAGGACATGATCGTTACGGGTGTAATGAATACTTAGATAATTCAATCCAAAACTACTGACTGTAAAAAAGAATTTAAAAATAATTTGATATTTGAAATGCTTTTTAACTATGTGAAAGAAATATCTTCCAGCAAAAGTGAATGCTTCTTTGACATTTCAAATTAAATAATACAATAAAAAAGTAAAAATAAATTTCTAAGAATCCTTTTTTACCCTCAGTCCTTAGGCAAATTGGCACTTTGCCGCGTTGTGCCGGTTAAACGAATTTCACGAAAGGTTAATGAAGGGATATTTAAATGTCAAAATTTTGTGATATTTCCATGCGTTCGTTAACCAAGAACGCTAATATAATTAATTTACAAACATTTTGATTAATATTATTCAGTTAATCATTTTTTGAGAAGTATTTATTATCACCGACGGCAATCATTAGGATCACATTATATGAAGGGATCTGGAACTTAATTATTGGTTGAGCACTAAGAGGGGCATTAAGAAGTTACTCTTTGCTGTCACGAAGATCTGTGCCGTTTATTCCTGTGACCATCGGATGCTGGGACCATACGAGCTTGGTTACCAAAACTAAAAACATTAAGCATTAATGCATTCAATACTATTTTTACTTTGAGGGAACACTTCATTCCAGCATGGTCCCAGGTCTTAAATAAAACATTAAAAATGTTTAGGCGCTTATAAATATCCCGCTGATAAAAGTTGGAAGGTCGAAAATCACTGCCTCACCACCTTGGATTTTGCTTTACATGACTTTTCTCGTAACACGAACATTTTCGAAGATTTTCACAAGAAATGGTCTGTCTAGTCCAGAAGTGGTTGGAACAAAGAATCCGACTAATTGGGAATGTGAAGTTGAACTTATCGACATGGTATAAAAGGCTGAGCTGCACTGTATGTGCTAAAAGAGTTGCGGAGTTCCGTATAACTGGACTCAAGTGCACTGTTCTTTGCCAATCTTCTGATAGGAAACGAAGGATGAATGCAGCAGCACTTGAAATTGAGGATTTCGACGATGTACAAAATAACCAACCTCAGAGCTTGCGCAAAGGTTAGTTCGAGGACTGTCACAATTAAAAAAAAATCTAAAAACGTCCATTTAAAAGGATTTTGTGCGCCATATATTCATTAAATCTACATTTCATTACGATTTACCAGTATTTAATTATTAGATTTTGAACAATTTTTAAGTTTAGGGTACAATAATTCTTTTTATTAAAATTTATTTGCTACAGCTTGGTTTTTTTTTTCGTATTACTTTCAAACTCCACTCTTCAATCTTTTTGATTATTAGCAATTTTTACATTCTTCGTTCTCTAGCTACATCGATTAAGCCTGTAATTTTTCCAATGTACTGAAACGAACGCTGATTAAATTTATTTTAAATTCTTTCTAGTTTAGATTCTATATGACTGTTCTAAAAATATATAGATGATACTATTAAGGAAGTGTTTGCTTTTTTTAGGAAATGGTAATTGTTTAATGA
>NW_027108721.1:455205-467997 GCF_000696795.3 Halyomorpha halys | reverse complement strand
TATCCTGGAAAGTAATAACAGTACAGACCATTATATAGAAACATTATAGCAAATTCTATCGACCTTATTTAGTTGCAACTTAAATTTTGGAATATAGTTCTTGGACTAAATAATCTAAGAGAAGTTAGATCCTATAGAACTTACGTAGGAAATGCAAGCACATTATTTATTAAAATGTGTGTATGTTTGTGGTTTGGTGATTTAATTGATTATATTAAAATCTAATTTGGGACCTTAGAAATTTTTCCGGTCGTGGTGAAATCGGGTCCTTAGTTACTTGTTCGCCGACTACTGGCATAGGGTGAATGGACGGACAAACAAAAACATTGCTATTAACCTAATTATTGGATGCAATGGTTTATTTTACTGTCTATAATATCAAGTTAGAATTATGCTCGAGAATTGAGAACTATTGAATGAAAATATATTTATCATATCCGTTAATTCAATTTACTACAGATCGGTGCTTCCTCAGCCAATAATAAACATTTATATAGGCCTACTTTAAAAAACATGTTTTTTGTTTATACGAGATTAATTTTTTTTTAATACTTAATCTAGGTTTAGTATTTTTTTTAAATTTATGTTTTCTAATAATTTCTCGTATGTTTATCATAAACGTTATAAAGATTTTCAAATAAAAAAAAAAAATAGTTTTGTACAACTTATCTCTACATTATCAATTGAAAAAAATTAGGGTTGAACTCAGTAAAATATTTTTAAACTTTGATTGAAAAGATTCTCTCAGACGCATCCATTAACGAATGAAAGGGATTTTTTTTTTTTAAACAATTTTATAGAGGATGACGTGAATATAAAAAAAATAAATAAAATAAATTTATTTACCTGCCTGCTAAAATAAATTAAATTGCCAATTGTGATCAAGATTAGAAAAAGATTTTCTAATTTTCTTTTAGAGGTGTACATGATGAATGATCTTTATCCGGTATACCTTCACAAATCCCAATTGCTCCGATGAAGACCTGCAATGTGGGTCGAAACGTTGAATATTAATTAATAGTTAATAGATAATTAATATATGTTTATTTTAATTGTTTTTCATGATCATTTACTTTTAATCATTTATATATAATAAGATGTTTAAGATCATTTTTAATTTCTAAACAACAACGTAAATAGTAGAATTCCCTTGACTATAATTCCCCCTTTTTTTTAATCTTCGCGTTCTTTTTTAATATACAGTTACGTAAATCAGTCTAGTTTTATTAAAAACAATTTTTAGCAATTTTAAAACGAGTAAATGTACTAAGATTTAAAAAATAAATAGATTTTAGTGATAAACGTTCTCTTACCTTAGTTGATGAATCAATTTCACTTATATAAACTATCAATTTTTACGTTTAAATCATTTTAAAGTAGTTAATTATTTTTTTCTTGCTTTTTATTGCTTTATAATGTTTAAATTTGCCATTATTAGAAGAGAAAGAATTTTTTATTTACGTTATTATTCTTTTATTAGTAGTACAAAAAATATAATGTTGGATTATTTTCCAATGATCAAAATCCTCCAATAATTTAAATATTTTAAATTAATTAATAATATTCTAACTATACTAAATGTAAACAATAATTTATGTTAATGTGTTCAGAGATGTATATAGATAGATAATACATAGGGTATAATGTTATGCCTCTTGATTCTCCTTTTGCATTGCAAATTGCAGATTGAATCGCTTCCCTAGGTCACGGTCTAGATAACACGACTTGAGATCCTTCTTGCTAAAAGAATCTCGCCAACTGGAAGTAAGCTGGGTTGACACGGCCTTTATGAGACACTATTATCGTGTAAATAAACCCGAATAAACTGGTTCTGCCGAGTCTGGTTAGTTCGTTTGTTCTACCTTTTCAATTTTCATACAATACATTACCTTTATATTATTTATACAATACATTTCTCGTATATTATTTAACTTTAAATATTATAAGAAAAAATGATGTTAATAAGAGATCGTATCTTTAAAGTAAGTCTTGCCCCACTTGGCAGGGTTTCACAAGGTTTACGGAGAAGAGAAGAGAAAGAAATTTATTCAATCATGCTGCCCAAATACATCGGGTTGCCACATTACACAGCATACTGATCAATCCGTGATCGGACATATAAAAATTACATATTTTTATATGATATAATATAATAGAAAGATAACATTTTTTCCCCACAGTATTCTTTTACAATTAATACCATTCTACAAACTAAATACAAATTTTTAATTTATTCTTTTTTTTCTTTCCCTTCCATTTTACAACCCTTATTTCGTTTGATCAACAAATTCAGGGGGATATATGGATATAGGGAATATAGGGATATAACAGATATTAAAATATTAAAAATAATAAAGTAATAAATAAATAAAACAACAAATAAGATATGCGATGCATGCATGCCATCCCTCCTCTGGATAACTCCCCTACTCATTAATTTCCATGCATGTGGTGGTGGATGATTCCCAGGGAGTCAAGTATTATATTCTCTGTCATCCTAGCCACGTCCTGGACATCGATTTTATGAGGAATGTTTATGTAATTTATGAGGATTGTTGCTATCTTTTAAGTAATAAATAATTTTATGTAAATCATCGCATTTTGATTATAGTATTTTATAGTTAGCATTAACATTAGTCTTTAGGACATTTACTACAATGTAAAGTTATAATCTTATAATTAACCTAGATATTGAATTTTTTTTATATTTTTGTTTTAAAAAAATATACATCCAGTATATTTTTTAAAAACTAAGGATGGATGATGCCTAGATATTGAGGGATGTTTTCATTTAAAAAATACACTTATTATTCTGAAATGAGGGAAAAACGATGATTCTTAATAGTTGGCTTATGATGAAAGTTTATTACATAATCTCATATTATACACGGTCAATTAAAGATCTCACAACTTGTAAAATTGTACTTGTCTTTATTTTGGTAGAATCTAGATTAAATAAAAAATTATGTATAGGCTGTCAAAATCAGATGAGAGTTTTCTCATATAGCAATAGTAAAACCCTACTATAATTTACCTAGTACAAGTGTTGAAGAAATAATAATAATGAAAATTGGAAAATGAACGTGACAGGTTTTGGAATTTCAAACTCAAGTATTATGGCATTAATCAAATATTTGAATTTATTATGATATTTATACTTTTTAAATGGCATATTTAAATATACTTGTTTAAATCCCTAATCGTCAAATATGAAATCAATAACCAGGAGATTCTCGTAGGATTATATCACGATTGAAATTTATGAAGAACATTGTATACTTAATGTTTTGTGTGGTACCTCTTCCCTGTCTTAATTACTTCCTCATTCTAATGAGGGACCAGTTATGTTCCTTTTAGTTTCCATTTTTCTCCTGTCGTGGCCATTTTTTCTATTAGCGTATTTTGGATTCCATCTAGTTTTTCATAAAAAAATAGTAATAATAGTAAGAAATAAATGTAGTAACATTTTACTTAAAAGTTCATTTAGCATTGGAATTTGCATGTCTATATACATAGTTTTATTATTGACGTCCAATGGTGCCTTAGTGACTAGTCGTTAATTTTTTTCTGGATCAGGAAGATGGTGATCATTTTATGTTTAACAATAGGGAATTTACATATCTGCATGTTTAAGCTTGATTTTTGTTTTGTATTTAAAATGGTGTTTTCTTCTGAACATTCAGTGCATGAAAGTCAGTTTCAAATTTAAGTAAATTTATATCTAAATTATTATAAATATATGAATATATTATAATAATTATTTATGTTTAATTATCCCATAGAAGTGAAACTAATTATCATCGAATTGATGAACATTCCTGTCAATTTCATCGAACATTGCCTTTGATCAAAGGTTATTGGCTTTTGGTCTACTCAACCACTCCTCTGTACCGCCTAGTATTATAGATTAAGTTTAATATACAGGTTTTGTCAGTGTATTTAGTTACAATAATTAAATGGTTAATATTTTACCATCAGTTTAATGACAATGAGTAGTAAACATGTACATATGTCACAGCTTACACCAAATCACTTTTCACATTTATCTTGGTTTATCATGAATGAAGACGGTGTTGTAATAATTTTTTATAAGACACGATATTTCTTTAGTAAAACGCCCTATTGTATCGATATTTAAATTAAGTTATTTTTGAAAAATTATTTTTATTCCATATTATTTTATATTTTTTATTTAGTCGTCTTATAATATTTCCCAATGCCTACATTTGCTATAAAGTATACAGTATATACCTATGTATAAAACATATTAGGGAAACTTTGCGTTCGTCTAAAATTTTGAACCTGACTTTTATCAATATCAAATACCAATTTCAAGTATTTTAATTTATCTTTGCGTGCATTTGTAATAAGTTTATTTTCTACTCTCTTTATTTTTATCCTCAAAATAAAGCAAGAAAAGATTTGAAATCAGTAGTTGCTTTGTATTTTGCAATTAATTCTCAACTGCAAATGTTTTTTAATTTTTTTTTAAATTGATATTTTGTAGATTTTATATGACTATTGATTTTTTAGTAATGATATATTTCAGTTTGAAGTGCAGTTTCTGATTTAACGGATAATTTTTTAATTTTCTTGACAGTTTTTCGTGACCGTCCAAACGTACATAAAGGAGTATGATTTCTGTATTCTTTCGGCTTAGCTGAAAAATATTTAGAAGTTAATTCGAATATAGAGATTTATAAATAATTTTTTTCTTTCTCTCTTCTCTTAAGTCAATTTTAGTATCTATTAGCCATCTGTTGTAACATTAGCATTACTAAAAGTTGGCCAACATCAATTTTTTGTTAGATTGTTTATTATAATAAATAAATAAAACTTTATCCATTTATCGTAAATTGGACATAAGACCTCAAAAAAAAGTTTTGAGTAATCCAAAAGGACAGTTTAACATAAAAGACTAGTACTACTGCTTAAACGGTTGAAAATTACTAAAATTTCGGTTTATGATTTGTTCTACCTTTAAAGAATTTGCATAAAACTATATCGATGATTTTGTCTTTATGGTGGTTCTAAAACTAAATATTCAATGATTCATTACAACTTTCTGTTATAGAAAATTCACGAAAATTATGATTTATAAATGCTTTTGAATCAGTATTCTTCTGAATAAGTTCCACGATATTTCTTTTAATAATTATAAAGTAGATAATGATAATTAATTGTTCTCTTTCTAAGACTAGTGGACGCAGTCAAGTTAGCAGGCTGTATCTGGAGGAGAGAGGATTAATGAGAACTGTTGAATTGTGTAATCCTTCATTCGTTATCTGCAGGCAGCATCCAATTTTCTCGACAGACTTTCCTCCCCTTTCCCCATTTCCATGAGATTTTCCCAACCCCCGACCCTTGCCGGTCATCAAATTAATTGCTGTCTAAATTTCTGAAAATTATTCATGAAAAAATTAACTTTTTTTAATTGGTATTTTATGACATAAAATCGAATAAATAATAGGAACCTTCTTTTTTTATTACTATTATATTTTACATAATATGTATCACAATGTTAAATCAGATGTAATGAAAGATATTAAACTATTACTGTGGCAACTATGTAGACTCAAACTGTATTTAATTCGGTCATTTGAAAACTGTTTGCCATAAAATAAAATATTTATGTGAACCAATAACAACTGTGTCATTCATAAGAATTGATTATACGGTATTTTTCAAGAAAACTCTCGTAATGAAAAAATTATTTTTGTAATAAAATTGTCTTATGTGGTTTTTGAAATGACAGATTTAGTTTTAATAAATACCAAATAGAAGAAATAAGTAAATTATTTATTTTTAAAAATTAAATTTCTTTTTTCATTCTACTATTTCATAACTCTCTCACAATACCTTCCTCTTTGGTTTATTACTAGTCATCTTCAATTATTCTTAGAGTCTTTTCTTTTTCTCTTTTCAGGAAATAATTGGTTCCTCGTGATTAGTTGATTGTATTTTTTATTATTGTATGGTAAACACTTAAAGACTACAGGTGAAAAACATGATACGAACCTCATCTATTGTTATATAGCTACAACAAAGTGAATAGTGTATTTGGCAGTAACTAAATAATTTTTCGTTTTGGAAACAAAAATTAAAATAATTTGTAATTATATTTTAACTATCCATGTTATTTGAATTATTATTTCCTTCATGTTATTACACATATAGCTGGAAATTTAAAATAATAATTCTACTGTTAAGGATATGACTGAAAATGACGGGGTGAAATAAGGTAACTCAATTTTTTATGAGAAGATGACGCAAATGAATAATATAGAACACAAAAAGTAAAAACATATTTAATGGTTCCAACGTTTCAGCCAGAATTTCAGGCCACATCAGCGCTAAGAACAAAAAACAAGAAAACAACCATAAAGATTAAATTCAAGTACAAAATAACTAGAAATATAAGAGGATATTGTATAATAGATAATAGGTATCAACAAATATCAGATATATGTTATCTTCTTCTGTTTCTTGTTATTCCGTACTTCCATTTGATCATTATGGTTGTTATATTGTCTTTTGTTCTCTCCTGATGAAGGCCTGAAATGCTGGCCGAAACGTTGTCACTAATAAATAAATTTATATTTATTTGTGATCTTTACTGATCGCACCACCAATCATCTTCTCATCTATATCCACGATCATCTATTAATTCACCTTTGTAACTAATTTTTTTCAGTAGTTAATAACGGTTTCTGATAGATTTTTAGACGACGAATATGATAGGTCAGAACAAAAAATAATTTAGTAAAGGTTGAAGAAGCATAAGTATTATGTTGGTCATTCTTATAAAATTTAATCATTTGGCTTTTCTGAAACCTTACAATTTAGATTAATTTTTGAATATAATTTGATCTGGAATGCTAGTATAGACATTCTGAATAACGAACTTGAGCGTCCATTGTCAGTGCCGAGTTTAGGTAAGCTTTTTACCTATATTAAAAAAAGTGTCTTCAGAACAGGAAATTTCCATTCGCATCTTACGATTGATACATTAAGGAACAAATTTGATTTTGCCTCTATTGGCCTGTTTGTCTATCTGTCTGTAGTCAGATCCATCTTACAGGCGTAATAATCTGAAGGGCATATAATACCTACCACCATTTATCCGATTTTGATATAATTATCTGGATTAGTCCATTTGTATTTTCTTTGACACGCCTATATATTTTTAAAACTGGTTGTTCGCTATAGCCGGAAGTTGGTGAAAAGTTTTATATTAGCTTAGAAATGGTTTCATTTCAATTTTACATAATTACATATACATTCCCAAACATAATTCGTTGACAAGCCTATATTTTGAAAAACTAATTTCGAAAGGGACGTCAAATGTATATAATACGATTAAATTGGTGTTTCAGATTTTTCAAAATTATTGGACACTATTCTGAACAAGAATTTAAAATTCATTACCGTCCCTTCATCAAACATCATGACAGCCTGGTCACAATCGAAAAAATTATATTCGGGAAATCCTTTGAATACATTTTAATTCAATTTGCCCCCGCCATCGGTCATTGGCTCTGGACGGACAAAGGATCACCGCGAAGCACTATCAACAAGTGCGCTGCTTTTAAACGCCCCCACTTCTTTTCAACCAAGACAGTTCCCGCTTTTCACCGCAGTTTGTCATCGACTTAAAAAGGGAACGTTTGATAAATGTTAAATGAGCTTCACTTATCTTCTAGGCTTAGATAATACGCTCGTTGGACTTTCTGTTTGCTAATCGCTTCCATTGTGTTTTTATCATTCATGCACTGTTATTTTATTATACCATTTTAGGAATTCTCGGATTTATCAAATTGCTTAGATCAACGGCTTTTGTATTTTTAGAACTCTTGGTGTACCTAGTGAGGCTAGTCCTGTATCATGATTTATCAAACAGTAATTCGGGTGAATTCCTACTGATCGACCTCTACATAAAAATGAATCTGCTAATTCACGATTTAAGGGACGTTTGCCAAACCTAAAGGGGCCTCTTCATGTTGGCGAAGCCGTGGCGAACTCAGGCATGCGCGAGCATGTGAATGGATGGCTTGGCTTGGCTGGGCTGGTACAAGCTGGCCATCGCCGATCCGTCAAGAGTCGGTTTTTTGGACACAGGTCAAAGGGGTTCGCGAGAGCGCTCGTGTAGCATCTCCACCATTATTCTTTGTTTAGTTGCGACAGAGAGCTGTTAGGAGATTAAAGGTGCTTGTTGTTACTTTTTATGATAAGTTTTATATTTAATCTTATTTATTTATATTTAATATCCTTTCATTTTCTTTTTTTTGTAATAAAAATTATATAATCCCAGTGCAATGGCTAACCCACTTGTACGTCCGCCATGCTTGCCTCTCTGAAATACACTGAAATGTGGATGGTATACTCTTTGTTTACCGAACATCTGTACAAGCCTCCGATTCGTTGCGAGTGACCAACATGTGGATGCGCCTTAATAGAGTTTCATGAGCAACAGAACAAAAATAACTAAACGTTGGATGCCATCGGCGATTTACCATTACCATGTAATATATAACGGGACGAGTGGGATCCAAACTATTTTGGATGGAAAAATAATGAAATAAGAAGGAAAACACTATTAGCAGTTTTCTAACGCCTACGCCTTGAAGTCGCTGGTGTAAAAGAAAGCGGGAAAAAAGCCGTTCCTCAGCGATCGACTGAAAGAAACAGGTGCACAAATTAAGGCAGCAAGTTCGCTGTGTAGGGTTACATAATGTCGAATTATAAGATTTAAAAAATGAATGCTTTTATAAATTCAAAAAGACATATAAAGTGACTCATTCTGATAGTCATTAAAACGACTGAACCGAATAGCGATTATAATTCAAAATGCTGAACCATGATGATAGTAGTGCATGATAAAATACAATGATATGATTATATCATATCCTAACCTGCTAGTTGTCCATACTTCTATCAGCTATACAAATCATACAGAGTGATGATCACCATGGTCAGGATAGTTCTTAGTAAGTAGATAGTTTGTAGCCGAGGGAGTTTAGACTGCTGCGGTGGCTGTTCGAATCCACACTGAATAAAAACTTGACTCTCCCACTCAGGTTGAAATAGGTTACTTCTGTGATAAGCCCCTCATCCGTACACAGTAATGACCAGCTAGATGTTACAAAAAAAAATGGGTTTTTTTTGTAAGTGTTGGATACCTATTTTGATGTTACCCTTTCCAGGTATGTATGTTAAAATATTTTAGTTTTAATTATTAATATCTATCCTCCAAGCTCTTCCGGATATAGAATTTAGAAAAAAAAATTTATAATCGAACTTTATTTATTGATAGACATTACAATCTGCCACACCGTTGTGAACAGTAGGTAATAGTGATGAATGATCACGTTCTTACTAGAATAAAATAAAATAAGAATGAAAAAGAAATAAATGAAAAAGAAAAAGTACATAAAAATAAATATAATCTCTTTTAAAATATATATAAACAGAAGGATAAGGAAAATGAACATAATCAAACAATGTACATAATAAAATAAAATAATGACAAAAATAAAAGAATCTCTTGTCACATTTACACTCTAATATACAATATTTACACAATCGACCTGAGGATCACTGAGCCCACTCTATCCCCCACGTGTGAGGGGTACAGCAGATCTCATATGATATTTGGAAAATTAACCAATAAGTTAGAAAAATGAATCCAACATATCTTATTAAAATATATCTAACATAGAACTGAAAATATGAATGGTAATGGTAATGAAAATTGTAATTATACTCGTACATAAAAGTAAATTTTTAAAAAATATTAAAAGGAATCGGTGATAGTTTAAGTATTTTTCTATATATGGTTTTATAGGACCCGTAGCCTGGAGGTGGCTTTATCACTACACGCACTGGATTGTTATTATTTTTCCGAAATTGTTTCCTTTTTATTAAACTTTTTTAAATGATATTTTTCAATTAATTATCCATAGTATTAAAAAAATAACAGGAATTTATTTCGTTTTAAATTGAAATAATTTGTGAGAGCTGGTAAAGTTTTAAGTTTATAATGTTGGCCGTAATCGACGAGTATCGGCAATATTTCCATCTCCCGCGAAGCTAAAACCTAACAGAGTCATTTTAATCATATTTATATTTAGTATGCGACAAAGGGAAACTTTGAATGACTTTTCTTTCTAAAACTTTTCCATCGAAAAGGCTCCCATTTTCCATACAAGGAGTTAAATATGAGGAGTGCCTCCCTTGAAAGACTGTTTCATGGAAGTCCTTTAGAACCCTTTTCTTCCCATCCACCCTCTTTCATCGAAACGGTTTTTTTTTTTCTACCGTTGAATAAAATTAGTAGCAGCTACTTATACATATACTGGATCTAAAATATTAATATATATGTATATATATTTTTATTTGCCTTTTGTGTATATAAACCTTTTTCTGGAACAATTATAGTTTGCTTTCAATGATGTGTCATCACTGATGTATTATTTCTATCACTTCTTGTTTGAATTATTTTATTCATAAATTTCATTTACACAGCTTCCTTCTGTTGTGGCTCGATTGAAGTCAGTTTTCTATCAACTTATGTGTAGCATTTATTTTACACAGTTTGGGTTACCGGTCTAACTGTGCGTTACATTTGACCACCTTGCTACTTCTGTATTATTCTATGACGACCCTGAACAGACTAAAGCTTAATTAATTAAGCTTAATAACTTTTTTATTAATATCATAACTTGTAAAATAAAATGTATATTTCGCCCGGTTACTTCTACAATAAATTAAAACGTTTGTAAAATGGTAATCCCTTAAACCTTTATGGGTCATTAAAATATATTTCTGGAGTACCGGCTTGGATTTGAAAAGCCTTATCTAGATGGGAAAGTAATAGTATTGGGGCAGATGAAACAATATCGCTGGAATTTAGCCGGTAAACATTACGTGAAGCTTTATTCGCCACTACTAACTGCTTCTGATGCTTTGGGATGATAGGGATGAGTTAGATTACCCAGGCCCTATTGCTGTTTGGCCCTAATGATTGTCCCGATTGTGTTCTAATCTAGGGTTCCATTGTTATTGTCCTTTATGGTCTAGGGGTCCATTAATCTTGAAAGTTTGTTCTCATAAAGAATAAAATATAAAGGGTTTTAAATACGTGCTTGCTGCTTCCTATCAAACCTTAAGAATTTATTGTAAAAGAAACGTACATCACGTTTTATTTACACTGAATATTGACCGTCATTATTTTTTCCCATCTTTCGCCAGCATTTGGGTCCCACTCTGGAAGAACTCTTCATCTTTAGAGGCATTCCACGAATCGGTCCAATTATTGGTATCTTCCTATGCTGTAAAGTATGGTGAATACGCTGGGTTGGGCAGAACCTACCAATTAAGTGTTACCAAATAGTTTTGACCAACGCCGTAACATGTGGACGAGCATGATCATGTGGGAGAATAATTTTGTCTCCTCTTGGAACAGTAGGTTTTTCTCGAGTGTTTGGCTCAATCTTGTTAATTGTATTCGGTGGAGGTCTCCTGTAATTGCTTGCTTGGATTATACAACACCAATTAAGAAACCACAACATGAGTTTTTTGATGAAGATTCGGTTTCGCCGTGAAGATGGACGATGCCCAAGTGGCCTCCATAATTTTATTTGATTTAGGTTATCATAATGGTTCCAGTTTTCATCACCTGCGACTATACTATGCATAAAGCCCTTATGGATGGCAAGCAGTATTTCACTCATGCAAAATCCGCGCTCTTGGAACCCAAATTCTTTTTCTTACATCATTCCCAACGATTTTAGACGATGTAAAATTGCTTTTTAAGTCAATTATAATGTAAATACAAGTTTTTGTTTGCTTTTGGGATGAATCTTTTTCCAGTAATACTTTCAATTCCGCGCCTTCGCACACTTTCTGTCTTTACTGCTTTATTTGTCTTTTACGTCAAACTCACTGTATTTGTAATTTTTTAAACCACTCTCAACTTCTCACACTTAAATCAGCCTTACTATATTAGGTACATTTCTTCAAATTGAGGAATTAAATCTATAATTTCTGCAAATGACGCTGATTAACAAAACGACACTTTCGCCCAAAACAAATTATATAAACGCTAATACGGAGTCATTAATACTTCAAGGTTATGTTGTTCCCAAATGACTAAACATAAGATAAACAAATTCCCCTGAGGCCCTCTTTTGCCAATCGGCAGAAATTTATTTGAACTCCCAATAAACATCATCTTTTCCTATAGGTCGTCAATATTTTCTCCTCATCCTTCTGTTTATTCCCGATAAGGAGGTTATAATAGAGCTTAATTATGGCCTGAATTAAGAGGGACACTATCAGAGGTAGCAGAGGTAAACACGGCTAGGTAACAGGTGGAGATACCGAGCGAGGTAAACACTCGATAGAGGCCCCGGTCAGCCTATCTTGCGCCTCTACCTCGAATATTTTTACCTCAAATATATTTACCCGACCTAGAACAGAATTTTTTTTTTTTATAAATATAGTTTATGGGAGTATTTCCTCACTATCTGCAGACCTTTAAGGTCCAGGTTTATGCTTTTTGGAGATTGACCTGTTATCGTTCGAAGTCAGTTACAATCATAAAAGTTCGGAAAGTAAGCTTATAAGTATCTTTTCTCACATTAGGTGCATTAGAAATTATCACACATGACAATCGGGATTATTTTAAATGTAATTTACTTCGTATTAAGTACGGAAAGCAATAATGTTAATTCCCTTACGGTGTATTGATATAATTGTAAAGGACCCCTAATCCATCCCAGCTGATATATA
>NW_027108721.1:438621-455073 GCF_000696795.3 Halyomorpha halys | reverse complement strand
AATATAAAAGATAATTTGGGTTCAAGTTAATAACTTAACTCCTAAATGGATAATAGAATTATATTTAACTTTTATAATATAAAAAGACTCTTAATCTCAGGGCGTGTAGTTGCTAGGCAATCAGAATACAAACACTTTTACTATTAACTTAAT
Organism: Halyomorpha halys; assembly: GCF_000696795.3. Taxonomy (NCBI): domain Eukaryota; kingdom Metazoa; phylum Arthropoda; class Insecta; order Hemiptera; family Pentatomidae; genus Halyomorpha; species Halyomorpha halys. The sequence goes on along the minus strand of NW_027108721.1, from coordinate 454,920 downwards.
TAAATTAATATCTCTGTTACAATTGTATTTAAATTTAGTTATAATCAAACTAACCAAGTTCACAATCTTCCTTGTTTCTATTGTTCTTGTCTTAGCGTCCAAAATGGCTTCCTCTTGACAGAAATTGATGAGGACTTCCTCATCCTGAAGACATCATTTCTCTTCAGCGCCCCAGACACGAATGCTCCTTCCAAAACTAAAACCTGCCTTGAGGTTACATGTAAACATCGATTGTCACACAACAGTTAGGGATTTTTCCAAATTATTTACTTTCTGAATATTATTCATTAGCACTATTTCTTGATTTCTATTTTTCCTTTAATTTTCTATATTTTCAATTATGAGGGGACGAGTTAAACTAGTTTTTATGATATTTGAATCTGCTCAACATGGCCTTGATTCAGCGTACCGCCATCTTGGTTTTTATTTTGTATCACGAAGTTATTATAAACAATGAAACTTAGTTAGCTTGCTTTTTGGATAAACAAAACAAATGAATATTAAAATGATACATAAAATAAAACATATTAAAAACCCTTTATACACCAAAATATACTATTTACTAAAAAAGAGCATATTACAATATATATATATAACAAAACATACTTCTGCAAATAATTTTAAAAATTAGTTTCTAACATTAATATAACACGGAAACTCATTCCTAGCGATTAAGGCATTGTTTAAGGAATTAAGCAGCATTTAAAATTAAATTTTAAAAACTGAGTTCTATAACTTATTAGATCAAGTCGTAATCCAGAAATAATTCTATTATACAATTCTTCTCATATTGTTTAATAGAATTATTTCTTCTCTTATCTATCTGTTACTATTATCCTTTTCATTTACTATTTACAACCTTTAATTTTTCTTATTATATCTTACTTTTCATTTTATACCCCTGCTATTTTACACTTATGTTTTTTCTTTTTTTACCTTTTTGTAACTATAGTGTTTGTATCTTTTTTAGCCCTGACGAAGCCCTGCAACGCGGGGCGAAACGTTGGCTCAATAAAATAGTGTAATTATCTACTATTTGAGTTTTTTTTACCGCACCCGGACCATATTCCATTCATCTAATTTATATTTATTTAGCTTGATAGTAATTATTCCGTGTATTAAAACACGGGATACATAAGCCGAGTCATTTCTTAAACTAATGAAGCACTAAACTCTGATGCGAAGGATTGTGTGATCGCTGTCGAAATCGACGGTATACTGAATTCAGAACCACGTCTCCTTTTTCAGTTTAAATAATTTAGAAAACAGAGGAAGCAAAAAATCTAGCCATAGCCTTTGATATATTTGGTAGACTAAACAGTTTGAACCCGTGGCACGAAATAAGTTGAATGGTACTTGACGCTTGACGCTTAGTCCGCGACCGTCACGGGATAAACTGTCAGTGCGTTAAGGGTAATAATAAGCTTGTACGTCTATAATATCGTTTGAAAAACTAATTAATTGTGAACTAATTACAGATATTAAAAAAAATAATTTTAATAATGTATATATCGGTATTGTTCTACCTTTAATTATCAAATGTCTATGATCAAATATTTATGAAAAAAATATAATTTTATATAGAATAGTGTGAACTATTAATTTACCTACTTATTATAATATATAGACCTTTTAACATATTAAATGATATGTTTTTTGTATAGTATAGGTTACTGTTATATAGTATAGGCTGATAATAGGCTACTTTTCTGTTTGTCAATTGTCATATATCACAGTGGTTATATATTGGTCAGAATGTGGTGACCGGACGTGTCGTGAGCACCACAGTAAGCTAGTCTGTAGCGGCGCTTCCGGCTTCACTTTATTTTGTGGTAGCACCACGGTATAAAAATTTTCAACCTGCAGGACAACCCTTAGAATCGAATTTACGTTATGTGGCGCTAGATTCTGCATATATGTGCAAATTGTATTTTTAATTAATTTGCTATTTATAATGGTGTTATTACTAAATAAAATAATAAAAAATGTCCATGTAAAAACCATTTATAGCTTGTTTCTAAATAATGATTTATCTGCATAGTGTTAATTACTAATCTTTGAATATTCTTTTACTACATTCGTTTCGTATATCCGTCTTATAATTTTCAAAAACATCCGAAGTATTTGTAAAACTACTTCGAATAATGTATTTATTTTTTTCTATTTTCAAGATGTATATTTAAATAATTAATTCATCTTTCAGCTGATTGGCAATTATTCAAACATCCATTAAAATATATTTTTGATAGTTTAGTCAATTTACCGTTTTACCTATTTATTTTCCTTGAATTGACATTGAGGGACGCTAGATATGTGCATAAATAGTATTTAAGATTAATTTATATGATTTATGATTCAATTATATAACATAATATAATCAGAAATATATAACAGGCATGTCCATTGGCCATTGATTTATGGTACAGAAATTTTATAAGAAAATTATTAATAAATTAATGAAATGATGAAATGAAATAGCCTTTTATTTATTAATTAATTAATTAATTTATTAATTAAATTAAAATCATTACAAAATATAATATAAACATTTAAAGAAGATAGAGAGAAAAAATAAAATAATAAATAAATTTGTTTATATAATAGTTGACAAAACATCAACTTCTATCAATTTTCTCTTCTTCTTCCTTCTCTCCATCTTTCTGTATCCTTTCCTGCATAGGCCTTCCCTTTCGGGAGTAATAGTCAGCACTTACCGGGGTGACCAGTCCTATTGGGAGGCGAGTTCTTTCCACTTCTCCTTCCAGACACACCTGTCCCTAGAGCTCTTCACCAGAGGGGTCCTGCCATCCTCTTGGACATATCGCTCCATCCTTTCTTTTGACGTCCTCTTCTTCTTTGAAGGTCGTATGGTGTCCATTCTGTGGCAATTTTTGACCATCTTCGCATCGATGGGGATGCCCTGTCCATTTTCATTTGCTCAATCTTGTCATCTTCAGTGTGTCAGTGAATCCTGTTTCTTTCTGGATCCAAGCATTTTTTATTCGATCTCTTTTCCAATAAATGATTTTTTATTTAAAGTTTTTTATCTTTTGTAAATGAATGTGGTGTAAATGGTAATCGTAATACATATTATGTTCTTAGTAACTTTATTATTTAAGTATATTTACAAATAATTTAGTTTCTGAAAATTAATAAACTTACGCCACTTTTATTCTCAATGGCTCAATTAGTGTTATCGATTATTCGTAGTTTTTGATTAATTTATTTTTTCTTTTTTTTTTTTGTTATAAATACAACCGATATAAATACAACACTGCTCTGTATTCGTTTGCTACAAAATATCAATCTTTTCTATGGCAAGTATTTTTGGCAATGAATCCAAAGTTTATATCCCACCAACAGCTTCATAGACAATAACTTTCCAAATAAGCCAAGTTTTGAAGTCGGAAGTTTCTTTAGAAGTATCTTTGTTCCGGCAGAAGTTGGTACTCCGTGGTGCTGCCTTTACAACTATAATGTCGATATTTCCCATCTAAAATAAATATATACCTTTCAAGAAATACTCTGCCCATCTTAATTTTATTTTAAATTGCATTAAATATTTAATGCTTCAAATATTGGGATGTTAGATTATTAAATTTATCTGTTGTCAAATTACTGGTGAAAATGTTTTTAGGAGTTTAATGTTCTATCGTTAACCATAATCAAGTGTTTTGAGAGTTCGCAAGTTCCTTTTTTGTATGCAATTTTTTTCGTACGGCTTCGAAAAACTATTATTTATTTTTTAAATAAAACTCATGATTTTTATTTATTCGGTCCAATCGTTTCCCTTTCATTGGTTTATTTAAGTTAGAATTGTTCACTCGAGTCTCGTCAAATTTGTTTTGTTTCCTTTTGATTGATATAAACCAAAGGGTTTGAGCTAAATGATTGAATGCGTATTATTATGTGAATATATATATATATATATAACGTATATATGTCCAATCACGGATTGATCAGTATGCTGTGTAATGTAGCAACCCGATGTATTTGGGCAGCATGGATGAATAAAGTATTTCTCCCTCTGTAAAAAATCTTTCATATCTCCTTTTTTTTTTATTATTATTAAGAAATTGTGTCATTCACTAAATCCATTTTAATTCCATAAGACTCTTCCAGTTAAAGGATTATTAAATTTATTATTATTTCGTTTTTGGCACCAATTTTCTTTATCTCTTTATTGAGTGGAAAAAACTTGTTCACCGCCAAATAAAATAATCAACATGAACAAAGGGAACCTTATCAGCGGAGGTTGGAAGATTTTATTGGCATAACTCACACACTGTGATCCGTTGAACGTAATCATAATTTAATCTCAGTAATCTGAACTATGCAGTAATCCAAACTGGCGTTAAAAAATAATACTTTTTTTGTTTTTAAAAAGTGCACATGTATAAATGACATTTTTTAACATTTAATCACCGTGAAAATTTTAATTCATATACAAGTGTTCATAATATATTTTGTTTAAATTAGAAATTCATAATATCTATTGTATGAATCATTTGATTTTGTAAAACTAATTTATATAATAGTCGAAATTAGAAATATGTATAACACAAATTTTGTTTATGAACTTTTTTTAAATCACGTTTTAGATAAATCCATACAAAGAGTTTTTCTTTATTTATACATTTTTACTTATAAATGAATAATTTTATAATTGTTACAAATTAAATCATCACTTTGCATTACTGAGGATGTAAAAGAAAACAAATGTGTAGCCGCCTAAAATTAAGGCTACTGACCAGTGATGTTGCAAGACCCTCAGCACCTGACGAGAAAAAAACCGACTTCTTAAAAAAAAGATACATTTTTTAAAACTTCTAACTGTTAAATTTCCAAACAAAATAAAATAAAATGAAAAACAATTGAATAAATAAAAAACTTTACATTCAGATTATTGAATTTTTAACAGCATTTTTGTTAGTACATTGGTAGTTCCAACTTTTCAGTAATCTTTGAGTTCTCTCCTGCAGCAATTACACTGTACTTCAGAACTATGGTTTCCTCTTCTTCTTGTTCTTCTTGATGTATGTATCTGTATACATGCGAAGTATATTTCTGCCCAAATTATTCCATATCTATTTTATGTCCCAAGTTAGATACATAATCATAAAATCATAATCAGATACATGAAAGGTCAGAGAAAAAATTATTTATGTTACTTTTTTATGTATTTGTCGGTATTAAAGAAGTCAGGATGAAAATCCCTTTCTTCATTGATGTAATGAGAGAAAAACATTTGATTTTATTTAATAAATTTGTTTTTTTCACAGTCTGTAGGTTTCAGTCTGTATCCATTAATACCAGTCAAAAAAAACGTTCCTGTTGTTTGTTTTTTCTGCGAACCCTTCTATACACTTTTTGGCATTTTATATGAAACGAAATGCCAGTTTTCACAGAAACCTTATTTAGTAAAACAGCTTTATGAAATGAAAACATTTTTATTCAAAATATTTACCCTCATTTTTTATACATTTTTCGCAACTTGTTATTAATTTTTCATTCTCAGAACTGAAAAATTCTGGGTTTTGTGAACTTTTTTTTTTACGAAAACCTAATCCTTTAAAATAATAAAACAGGGCATTTCATATGAAATTTATGAATAACCAATTATATTGGTATTCAAGTCCTTTGTTTTCTAGTGTGGTACTCTGCCTCAATATGAAATGTAAAACAAGCCTTTCTTGGCTATCTTCAAATTTCCAGAGCAATAATTTACCCGATTATAATAAAAAGAAGTACTTTCCCCAAGCTTCATTGAACAACTCTTTTACTTGGATATGAAACTCTTGGAAATATAAACTTTTCCATAAAAGAGCTGTTTTTCGTCGTTCCCTTGGAGCTTACAATGCTTTTGGTAGAAGTTGTCAAACTAAGAGATATCTTTGGACAGAGGTGTATAAACACACTCCCCTTTGTCTTTTCAAAAGAGGAGTCAAATCGAGATGTTTGTTCTGCCAGTCTCTCGATGACCATTACACCCTTGACTTTTGTCCCTCTATTGACAACTTGGCAGCTTTCTTTGTCAGCATTTATTGTTTCTTCCGACAGTTTCAAACTCTTCTCCCAGGGATATGATTTCTTGCTTAATATATATTTATGTATAGTTCTCTCTATTCAAGAGGACTATATAAAATAAAACTCAGAGAGGTTACCGTATATAATAATTAAAAAATATTTACAGTACCACTATTCACTTTTTTTCATTTCTTGTTGCATTGCTACGCATAAATAACGCTTATAAGTTAAATGCATTTTACATTTATTAATGTGAACATGCACTTCAAAGAAATATTAAAATAAGAGAGTCTAGTTTTCATCATCATCTTATATATTAATATATTATTATTAAGTCTGGAGCTGGAGGAACCGTATCAGTAAACTCAATGGATCTCTTTATATTATATTTTGATGAAAGTATATTACCTCAATATCAGTTACTATTAAAATTACTTAAAAAATTGGAATAAATATTACCTTATTTGGTGGAAGTTGTAGCTGTTTATTTCTTTATTTTCAGTTAACCCACTCCTTATTTTTTTTTTTATTTGAACTTATATAAATATTTATTATTGATTATTTTTTTATTAAATAGGCAAAACATTTATTTTATTTTATTTAATATCGTAATAGCTATTTTTTTACATGTACCTTCTTATTTAGAACTATTGCCAAATTTATATATTAAATACAAAATATATACAAATCTTATATATTATGCCTCATGAAATTATGAAAGATTAACTGTAAAAGAGAAAGAAATAGAACACAAATCCTAAAACTTCTTAACTACAATGTTGAAACTCGCCAAGATTTTATAGTGGCATATCTGACAACGAAAAAAATTAATTTTATATTGAATTGTACGTATTCAAAATATAGTATCGTAGGCAGGGTTTGCTTTTTCTATTCGTGTCGCCCTACAAACTGTCCAAATACTAGGGCTATTAATTCCCGCCCACGGTAAAATCTTTGAAATACACACTATTAAAAATAAAATCAAAACATTTGTAAATAAAAAATAAAAACAGCATATTTACTTTTTTTTCAAGATATTTTTCTTTTTCAGTCTATCCTTCATAATTTCATGTGGCACAATATGTACATTTTAACATTTTATGTGTTTATTATGGTAAATATGAAATTAAATATCTATTGGGTTACTATAGAATCAAAAACAAATTAGTGTATTTTTTATAAGATTTTGGAATTAGTGAAGCGATATAAAATATAATTAAATGAGATAGATAGTTAAATTTTTAAAAAATATAGATTAATATTATTTCTTATAGTTTGTTAAAAAGTGTATAATCTTTTTTTTTTTTAGTATAATTTGTGTATAGAAACATAAGTTTGGGTAATATGGCTTGAAAGTGAAGAATTAATTTTTTTCTTTAAAACAAAAAACAAAACCTTAGTGGCTTGGTAAGTTTAAAGTGTTTTTCTTTCCTTTTATTGCTATTTAAGTTCTTTCATGGATATATGGTAGTCATTACTATCGCATTTCAATTGATTATTTTATATATGTAGTTACTCTTTATTATATTTATATTATCCTGGTTAGACGATCTTATTGAGAATTACTGAGCTTAAATACTCCGTAGTTAAAAATATTGTGTTAATATGCATTTATGTATTATAGCTTTATATAAAACCTAGGTGATTTTTAAAAGAAACCATTGTAATTTAGAAATGGAATATTATTGCCTTTCTTCTTTATTTATTGCAAAAATTTAATTTTTTTTAAATAAAGAAGTTATTGCAAAAATTTAATTTTTTTTAAATAAAGAAGTTATTGCAAAAATTTAATTTTTTTTAAATAAAGAAGTTTTTGCAAAGATTTAAAAATGATTCACTATTTTCACGATTGTCGTATCCATGTTGATATTCTGAATTGATCAAACAAAATTATTTGTTACTTATTGACTATATGTAAATATACCTGGAAGCTGTTCTATTATGCGGATCATAGACTTCCCCAAGGTTGATCATAGGATGCCGGAAGGAGATTAACTAAGTTGTGATAAAAGTCTGATCCAGCGACCAGTAGCGGCGAGTGGACCCGCCCTGATACCTAATCTATATGCAAAGTAGTTTGGGGCTACCATCTCCTTCATCTTCATCCCTCCTCTCCCATTGTCATTTACTAATTCACTTGTCGATATCTATCATCATTCCATCTATTTCGTTATCGTTCCATATATATATATTATTCGTTTATTAAACTCTGAACTCAATAATAACAAAAATAGGCCAGATAATACTGGAAATACTTTAAAAATAATTATAACAGCAACAACTAAATAATTAACACTCCTTATTACATATTTTATATGTATCCATTCTGTGGAAATTTTTGACCACTTATAGAAAATAAGTAGCTCTAAAAAAAATATCGAAGTGCCTTCCTTAAAAACGGAATTTATATTGAAAAAAAGAGAACAAGTAATTTTCATAGGCGTTGCTAAAAAACGAAAATCGTACGAAACGCGTTAGTTATTGGAAATACCTGTATGTAAATTATGCATATCAGTTAATAATAGCATTAAATACATTAAATAAATAGTGGGATTAAATGTAATTAGGAAATAAATAGATGGTTCTAATGAATCTGGTTACAAGGCTCAGAGACCTTTAATTTTACTCTGTTAAACATTTTTTAATAAAAGTTGAGTATGATGCTCGGACATGGGTGAGGCCATCATCCCGTTACTGAGCTCATGGTGTGAAAATCACAAGATTTTTAGTTGTTTCATAAATGCAAAAAGGTTATAACCACCTCACCCATTCGAAGGATTGAGTTAGATGTAATTTGTCTATATTATTGTAATAATAAGTAGATAAATGGAGTTTTCAACTTTTAGTTTAGAAAAAATTGGAATAGGCCTTTAAGTTATAAACATATTTGACGTTTAATAAGTAGATCCGCTTTGAAATAAAACTAAACACTTAAGACCGGATTCGAAACTGAATCAAGGGGTTTCTGAATGCTGCTTCTGCACGCTCTGACTGCTGATACACAAAGGGATTAACAACATCCAAAGTAGAACAACTTTATAAAAAAAATATTGCACTAGTTATAAACAAGGTTATAACAATAAAGATAGTGCTAAATATAACTGACGTTTACCAGTTGCAGGTGCAAATAAATACCCATTATGATAAATTTTAGGCCAAGCTTATCATTCGAGGGTCATTAGTACATCATGTGAATTTACTGAGATATTTGGCAAGCGTTCAACGAGAAGGGAGTGTACAAGAGAAATAAATAGTAACATACCCCGGATCAAAATAACTTTGATAAATTTCGACAATAACTAACTCAAGACAATGTAATTATGTCATACATTAATAATTATGAACTAGATATCCATTTATTTTCATTTTCAACGGTGCATACTCAAACATAAAGGATTTTGAAGTTATAGTTGACATTGTATAGATAAAAAAAAAAGACTGAAAAAAGAAAATCCTATATGTGATTTTTTATTTTTATATAACTTTCAATTTCCTTAATAAACAATAATTATTATATACAAATCGTGTACAATAATTATTGTATTGCTATATGGTTATGCCTGTGTTCAATTCATTTTACTTATTGCTTAGCTACTTATTGCTTATAAGTATGTTTTACACTTTGGTAAAAAATAAACTGATAGAGGAAAAAAAAATCAATACAGTCTTGAAATAAAATATAAATTTTCATATATGAAATATATAGTGAGGGAGAGAATATTTCGATCGTGAAAAAAATCGAATTCAGTGTTAGGTTTTTAGGTCTCCTGAGTCCAATTAACAAAGTCTCACAAAATGATCTGTGTGCATGTGCGCGCGCATGCGTGCGTGTGTAAGCTATAAATTCATTCTGGATTAAATATTACACTACCTATTTGAATTCGTTAGCGTTCTGAAGAATTATAATATTTTTACAACATATCAATCACGGTTATTTTTTGTACTAATTGACATGTAGTGTTTTCTTATTTCAATGTTTATTATTATACTTTTTTTTTAGGAAGAAGTATGCCTGGTGGCTCAGTGTGCACCGAACGTAGGTGCTCCAACACCAATTTTGGAAAAAAGGAAAGCCCAGGACGATCCCGACATAAGCCGAGAACTTAAAAAGGTAAGATTTTACGAATAATTCAATTTACTAGAACTTCTATTTATATTTGTAGGCGTTTTCGGGAAAACGTTATGGATTTAACATGTTTTTTAAAATGATTTTGTATTTTCTTTGAGTTAGTAGGAAAAAACGAAACTTAATGTTGGAACTTTTTTATGTTATTGGCTTATAACTAGAAAGTTAAGCATTTTTTAAAGATTAATATCTTAGACAAAATTCATTACTAAATGTGCATATTGGGTTTTATTTCTTAACTAAAATGTTTGGAAAAAAAATTAAACTTGAGAAATAAATGCTTATTTTATACATAATATTTTCACTCTGTTACTGAGGCTGGTTTTTATTGTTAAAACAAAATCAATTGTATACAAATTAAAGTCTCATAACATTCTTTATTTTCACAGAAGTCCTACGTTCCGGCCAATTCGGCCTTCCCCAAGGACAATCTATCACAATAAAATAAAAGTTGTGTTGTGAGAGATTGTCCTTAAAAATGTTGGAATTGACCGGAACGTTAGACTTCAGGGAAAATAAAGAATGTTGTAAGATTTTAATTTGGACACAATTGGTTTTATTTCACCAATAAATCCTTATTTTTCTTTTTGTATGAGAAAAAAGATGCGACAGGAAGAAGTAATTTTTTTCTATTTTCGTTACGAGGTCGATGGTCAGACGATACATCACTCCAAAACATGTAGAATCGTTGAAAAAACACTTGTATATTTTTTCTTCGAAAACCCGTTGTTTACTGGACCTTCGTTGCCTATCATCTCCAAAAGAAGATGCGTTGGATGAGGTTTCCACTTGATGTAAGTTAAAAGTTCCTGTTGGTTGATATTTTATGTCCTTGTATTGTATGGTTAGTCAACGGTTTGAATATGAAGAATAATCGCCATATTACTGTTTTTCTAATACAGTCTAAATAGGCCAAAATTAAAGGTTTGTATAATGTAGGTTCAAAAGGATTAACCGTGTTTTACTGTACTCTCCATTAGTTGTCTCATGATAGCGTATAAAAGTACCCAGTTGTAGAAAAAGAAGGGAAGAATCCTTCAGCAGAAAGTGAAACTGCTTTCTTAATTCTACTGTTTAGCCGCCAACAAAAGAAAAAAAAAACTTTGGCGGTCTTTGTAATTATTGTAGCCCCTAACTGGACCCCAACTCCATTAGAGAATTGCCTATCCTAAGACCATTGTTGTACGATCTGTTGTTTAATCGTATTACATTAGAACCATCCATTTACTCCCTAATTACATTTGATTCTACAGTTTGCCTCTGATAGTATGTAATACTATTATTTACTGATATGCATAATTTGCATACAGCTATTTCCACTAACTACTTTTAGATAAAATCGATATACCCTTCCAGTAACTTGTTATCCTTTTTCGATGCTTGTTACTCTATCTTTGTTTTTGTTTTTTTGTGCTTGCTGATTTTCCATTCATGGCTTTAAACATGCTTAGACTTAATTTTGTATTGTTATCAACACTATTTAAAGAGGAGTCCTGTCAGTATTGCGGATTAAATTTTATTTATAATTTTATCATTGATAGCAAATTTATGATTTCAAGGTTTTTGTTATCCATCTTAGTTGATAATAAATTGATAAAATGTTAAACAAACAATTCAGAAGGGTTCTATTGAATGTTACTATATCAAGTTTTCTTAAATAACGGTCATTTTGAACGATTGAAATTATGCATATTAAAATTGAGTCGTTTATATCAAAACTTATGTTTTCTGTTGTGAAATAGATCGATATTTTCTATTGAAATTCAAGTTATCTTTGTAATAATTTTTAATTGTGATTTTCCAAAGGTGGATATTTGTTTTATATTGAAGTGAGATTTCTTTACTGACGTTCAGCAGCTCAAGAAAATAAAAATTATACTGTAGTTGATTGATTTCGAGACACGAGCAACGGAAGTGCTGGGGAGGGGGCCAACGCTGATCAATTAATTCCTGTAGGAAAATTTTTACATTGTAGCAGGAGAGTAGGAGCTTAAATGAGATCAATAATTCCGGTTGTACCGGTCCGATTGAGGGTGCTCCAGTTTTTTCATACTATCCTATTAAAATGTAAAGTTATCCTGTGGGAATTGACTTAAAAAAATAGCTGTTCTATTTAAATTATTATTTTTGAACTAATAGTTTCCCTTTAAGCTATATGAAGCAACATATGATCATTAATAACAAAATTTTAATACATAATATTATTTAAGGAGATGGTCAGGGTTGCGGTCAGAAGTGAAACAAAAATAGTTGTAAACTATTTTTGTTTCACTTCTGACCGCAACCCTGACCATCTTCTTATATATAATTTTTTACAGTCAATTGTATATACTTATATACATAATATTATTTCTATAAGTTTCTCTTCTGTCGGCGTGTCCCAAGACTGCCACAATTTTTTTCCCTTATTGCCAGGTCGACCCGGTGGAATTTAGTTATTCTAGACTGGTGATTTTCTTTTAACAATTAATAATTTGTGAGTTTAGTCTCATGGAAATATACTGCTAAATATATACAATGCTATTATTAATCTAAACCATAAAAATAAATGATAAGTACTAATGATTGGCCGTATTATTTCAAATTATGAAGATGCTCAGGGGTGTGGTCAAAAGAAAACAAAAATAGTTAACAGCTATTTTTTACCGACATTTTGCCCCATTTTGTAAAGCTTCACCTGGGCAGTTCCAGTTGAAAGATTTCTAAACCGATGTCATAACAAATCAGTAATAAAAAACAATCGAAACGTTGCCAAATAAATAATTGTTAATTATTTTCGTTTTCTTTTGATCATAAAAAAATATTAATCTTTATGTTATTGAAAAATGAAGAGAAAGAAATCCAAACAACTAGTATTTTAGAATTAATGAAATATCTGAATTTCCATTGACCAAAGTAATTGGTGAAAAAATTAAAATTAAATATATAATGATAATAATAAAAATTAATGAGTGCAAAGTTTATTGTAGAATGCCATGCATTAGTCTGAGCTTTATTCGAAGGATATATTTAATTTTGATAAAATATTCCTCATTTACAATATTATACAAATTATTACCAATCTAATTGTTTAACCCTTAATTTAAAAATTATTAATATAGTACCCAGTGGTTTTAATTTTGTACCAAAGCAATTATTTAGACTATAGCTCTATATTTTTAAATCCCTTTTATGTTAGATATATCTGCGTTGTATTTGCGTCTAGTGGTCTACCATCTCCAATAGTTATCCTTTGATAATTTTACAAAGTAAACTCCCGGTACATGTAAACCATTGTAATGGACCCAACACAAGATAAAACAGTATAATGTCAGATGTCCTTCTATCTCAGCTAAGCAGTGATATGGTATTGAGGTTAAAATAATTTGGTATTTTCAAGTATCAAAACTAGATTGTCAGCACTCATTACATATGTTTATCACTAATTATGACTGTTTCATATTTAAATGGAGTAAGATTACTCATTTAAATACCCAGAACAGAAAAATTAGAGATCCAAGAATCAGATTTAGAAATTGGAAAACTGCTTTCCAAAGCAATGTATAGCAGATTGTGTTAGTGGATGCAACGATCCACTAAACTTTATGACGCGACGGAATTAAATTTTTGAGGGACTAAAGTCTTTTTTTATACGTTGTACGCACTTAAGCACTTTTTTTTTTTGTGATTTATCAAAACACGTATATCCTGCCAATCGCTTGCACTATAGTAGCTATTTTTGACTATTTAATATTTGCTACACCCTTGGGCAAGTCATACCATCATTATTTTGTAACTTGTGCCACTCCATAACCATAAATTTTCATCAGAGACTCCTAAAAATCCAAAATTATATATGAAATATTCAACTCGCTATCGAGCTCAACAACTTTTTGGACAATTATAATTTAGGAACATGTTGGGCAACTTTAGTAACTCATGGAACAGGCTATCTATCTTGTTAGAGGGAAGGGGGCTCGTACATTGTGTCTAATCAGTTTAATCCTTCTAAATACTAATGAAAATTTGATTTAATCTATCTCGGGTTAAATTATCCATCCAATTTAGCCCTCCATTTAATTAAAGCCAGCCCTCGGGAGCAGTGTTTGTCCTATAAATACTAGTCCAGGTGCTTGGTAATCTGAACAGCTTGTTTTATTGATAAGTAGTCGCCTCCTTCGGCTACTCATTTAAAACTTACGCGGTGTAACCATCTTATTTCCTATTTATTTATATTGTTTAGTTTAATTTTTTTTTAGTTGTTATAATTTTTGGAATCGGTTTTAGAACTTTATCGCACCGTACGTGTGCATTCACAGCTTTGAACTGTCAGCCAGGTTCATTTGTATTTTTTTCTATATTTACCTCATCAACCATAGTATAAATATAGATATAGATACAGGATTGACAAGGAAAATAACTCTACACGTGTGTATGCGAAAGTAAGTGACGGGATTAGATAAAATTGACATGAGATCTATTTGATATCTACCCGTACAGTCCTACCAAATTTAAACAAAATCAGATTAACGTTTTGATTGTTTATCCTCGAACACAAGTTTGACTTCAGCCCTACACACAAACACCGTTCGAATTCTTGAATGTAACGTATATCATAATAATCTGTTGTTTGTTTTTTCCTTTTCGGCCAAGACTCCCATTGGGGTCCTATGCTGCCTAACCACGGATGGGAGTCAAAGTTTTTCATTTTATGGGACCGCCACTCAATGAAAAAAGTCAACACCCTTTCACAAACCGGATCTGAAACGACACCGCCAATAGACATCAAATTGGTGTCAAAAGACTGTGTCTTAACCACTGTGCTACGGGCGGTCCTGTAGTAATCTGTTTTGTTGTAGTTTTTAAACTACTTCTCCGATCATAAATTTTCGTAAAAAAATAGTTACCTGAATTATGCTTATTTTTGTGTTTTTCCTGAAAAAATTTTTAAATGCGGGTTTTGTTATTTTGTAGAACTGTTTTTTCCATAAAATGACTAAATAATATTACATTGATATAGATTCAGAGAACAAGCTAGAATTTATGATAACTCCGAATTTTCGGTGTTTTATATTTTAAAAATTATTGAAAAGTACATACCACTAAAATTTATATTAAAACATTTCATCATACCTAGCATATTTAGTCTGTTGTTCTTTTATGAGGAATATCATCAACGTAAATATAATTAAATTTATCTTCATGTTCCGTCATAATATAGGTTGCATTTCCTTATTACTCCTCGAGCACAGTTATCAAGATGGACATGGTGGAGTAGAGCAGCGGTGGCTGATTGGGAAGGCGGATGAATAACCCAAGTTGGCTCTTGCGGCATATCTCGCCCGGTCCCACCCTGATTAATGTTGCAGCTGTTCGCGGCCGCCGCTGCCACATTTTGGAAACATGAGCTATAGTCCTCTCCCTCTTCTGTTTTTATTTATCTCAGTGTTGAGAAGGTCTCGTCCTGGCTGTGGTAATGTACCATCATGCGCTACATCATCCATCTCTGGCTGAGGGCAGGTTGGTTATTACGTCTCTAAGGCACTGTCTTCAATCAAAGATTTAAAGTAATGTATTCGACAAAAAAAACTCTTCTTGTGCTATATCACTTTTATTACGGTCTCTGCCTCTTATATTATTCCGAAACATTTGATTTATTTCCGACTTACATTTTCACAAATAAAGTCTCCTTAGTTTCCTAACCTTACTCCATATCTCATGTAGACTTTAGACACCTCAGTCTTATTTAAAATTTGTTATTTCGATATTTAACAGCATGGTAATAGAAAATAGCCTGATAGTATAATGAAACATTCATTTTCTTCCTTTATGTAATATTTATAATTGTCTTGAGGAGTTGATTGAATTAGTATTGTTCCGAAGGTGATATGAACCGAAGGTGGCTTCCACGAGATAATTACCATATACCCCTGTATAAACAATTGTCGAACTATGACCACTGGCGAATACCTTTATATGTAGATAAACAGCAAACATGAGGGTGGTACCTTCCTACCTGTAGAATTAGCGTAATATTAAGTGAAATACAAAAAAACACTTTAGTAAATTAAGAAGTTAACAAGTTGAAAGCAGTTTGTATGTATAAGAAAGAACAAGCAGGGCTATATAACAAATGTTTAATAATAAAAAATTATAATATCATACAA
>NW_027108721.1:428790-438565 GCF_000696795.3 Halyomorpha halys | reverse complement strand
ATATTGTACACAAAATGGAAAGCAAAAAAAAAATATATATATATTGATATATATTTAAATATAGATTGACTTTACCTTAACTTAAAAGCTCTAACTTAATTTACACTATTATACTAAAGAGGAACATAAAATGGAAAAAAAATGTTTAGTTCATACATACCTCACTTAGTCCTCGGATGTACTCCTGCCAGAACACGGGGTTGTTAGTCATCTCTTTTTCGGCCACCGTCTCACCTTCCCCAGAAGTATGAAGACGACCCCCGCCAACTCTCACTATCCTGGACAGGCTGAAGAAAGGTAGCCACGCAACTGCACTATATCCCCACTTCTAATGTTAATGACCGCCCATTTAGTTGAACACCATACTTTAGAAAAACAAAACATAAACGATAAATTTCTTATATGGTGGTATTTCAATTCAAACAATAAAGTCACAGAGCCTGATAAACTATAACCACTTAATATTGAACTTGGAACTTGTTCTAAAACCGAACAGTGACCTTCTCAAAACAACGCACCCTTCTCTACGCAGATATCGCCACTGTTTTATTTAACCGTGACAACTATAACACCATCTCCATGCACTACGACGAATTAATAAAACATTTAGTAATCTGAATGGAGTCTCATATTATGTAATGGATGCTTGTCCCCGGAAAAACCAGGAGCGAATATCTTTGTATCGAACTAAGGAAGAAGTACAATGTATCTAGTACGGATAAACGACAAAATACTCGATATTTTCAATGATGTGCAAATAGTAGTTATGTTCGACCCCTAGACCATTTGGTCTGTATAACCTCACTACGAATACCATATCTTCTCAACTGATATCAAAAGAGCGTTGAACTCAAACTGTAACCCCACTTTCTGGTCACTTTGCATTTTCAACCTACCTACCATAAATCGTGTTTAATATTTCGGCTAAAAAAAAAAAATAATAATAAGGTGCATCAGGCAACTAAGAGTAGGAAACCCAGACGACATCAAACTACACCATGGAAGCAAAACCTACACTTTCAAAGCAACAAAAGAAAACAGACTACATACCTTAAAGCGACCCATATCCGTATCTTGCGACCTAGCAAACATCCAAAATATATTGAAAATTGACAATGAAATCAAATTAAATTGACTCTATATTTACATTGTAACCGTATGCAATAAGTTTGACTCTGTGTGTGGCAATAATGGCGTGTAAGTAGTTTTCGAAGCTCAATTAATATTTTTACATATATTTTGTTTTGGTTGATTTAAAATGATTCTGATTATTATTGACTTTAATGTAATGGAGTAAAGCATATTACGTAAATAGTTGTGTATTATTTAGCCTGTATTTTTAATGTAATGAAATTTGTATGGGATTTTGTCTTTCACAAATAAATATATAATCTGCTATATTTATTTTAACTTCAAAGATATGCAGTCTTACACTCCTAAATTAGAATATATCATTATTTTGATGTAACTACTCTTGAGATAACGAGAGGAAATATATTTAAATCATATGCAATCCAATTGTAGCCTTATCGCCAGTAC
This sequence comes from Halyomorpha halys, assembly GCF_000696795.3. Classification (NCBI taxonomy): domain Eukaryota; kingdom Metazoa; phylum Arthropoda; class Insecta; order Hemiptera; family Pentatomidae; genus Halyomorpha; species Halyomorpha halys. Next base: position 437,026 of record NW_027108721.1, on the reverse strand, counting down.
TATTTTTTGAAATGATGAATGATGGCTGTAATAATGAATGAAGATATCACATCGTTGGAAATCAGTCAAGCTTAGCACAAAATAAAAGTTGATAAATTTATATACAAAAGGTGTTTTTATTTCAAAAGTAAATTAATTATAAAATTACGTTTCCTAAAACAGTTCAGTGGGTAATGTAATATGCATATTATCTGCCAAACGACTAATTTACCATACATTTTTTTTTTAATGCAATAAAAAACATCTAAAAATTGTCATGTGGTCATAACTCTGAGAACTGAATGTTTTTTTCAGTTTTATGACTGTTCTCTGTAAGCGATGATATGATTTACTACTATGGCAATCGATTACTCATCAACGGAGCCCAGATTTGTATCCAGTAAATATTCGTAAAATATACAGTTAAAAGCATAAAATATGGAACAAAAAATCTACTAATATCAAACATATCACTAAAATATTCAAATATATTATGTATATAGTGCATTACTTATGTATCAAAGTAACTCTTGCAATTATTAGTTAAAAGAAGAACAATAATAATTGTATATTAAAAATGAGTATGTAAATGATTGAATTCATAATTTGAGACACTTTTTGAGTAATATTAATTTTTTTGGTAATTAGTTTCGATAAATTCTACAATTACTAGAAATATTACAGTAAAGTATTAACAATTCATATTGAATTATGAAATAAAAAAATAAACAATAATAAAATAATTATAACATTGTCAGAATGAAAATGTAATTTTTAAATCATCATTACAAGCTATTTATTAATAATTTCACAATTTTTATCAAACTAAAGCGTACATTTGATTATGACACTGTTGAGAAAAAAATGTTCCTCATAAAAGATTTACATGTACTGCTATCAAGTACTAATCAACTTTTTATCATGCGGGAATTAGTTCATTTAGAAAGCGGTATATCCCATGAAGCTATAAAGAAAACTTGATTAGTCAAATCATAAAAATAAAATAGCAGTCGTATTAATTTAAATAGAAATAAATATCTGAAGAAAATTCCATAAATTATTGAATAAATGGTAGTTAGTGCCTCGTGATATATTTATAATCTGCTTTTATGCTAATAAATTTCATTAAAAATTGAATACATTATGTTAATACATTTCATTAAAAAATAAATATTTATAAGCGTGTTTTAGGTAATTGTTTATTTCTTATAACGACCCTGTGTACAGCAACTAGGGCAGAGATATTTATTTTATATTACATTACTCAGTTTTATTAAAAATTAAATTTATTACACAATCAAGAAATTTAAGACATAAAAAGTCCGTGTGCCGTTTTTAATATATGATATTGTCTTATGATATTTCTTTATAAAAATCCAACGAAAGAAAAACAATAAATAAATATCATTATGAAAGTTAAATATAATGATCCTTATGTTGTGAATAGTACTTATAATAAATATTCTCTTAGTAAATTTTTTTGACTGTTAAAAGATTTCCTGTGGATCCTTCATGTCCAGTTAAATCTGTTCCGCTCTGTAGAAGAGAAGAAGCACGACCCTCAGCATCCCCACAGACATAAGTTACCCCCGAGGCCGGATTACCCTAAGTATTTCTAAAGTAGGAAGGAGGCGGATGATACACGGTAAAACGGGAAGTGACATTGACTAATACAGCCATCGGAGCCTGGCAGGGGAACCGATTTGTCTCCCGCCCATTTTTCACCGGCAAAACGTTCGCCTTGTGTCGATTTAGACCTTTCATAGCGAATATGGGCCAAAATAAAATCCCTCAAAGGGCTAGTCAAGGGATGGAGATCTCAGCTCCCTCCATCAAAGGCTTATTGATCCCTTACAGTCTAAGTAAGGGTCATTTTTTACCCAACGTCTATTGCTTACTTGGGACAATGGTATCTTTAAACCTTACATCCATCGGCTTCAAAGGGCCATTGAAATCTACGTCCATACACGCTGTATTCTTCATAAACATGGTGCTTTCAAAAATAATAATGTAAAATTTATAAAAAAAAAGTTTGAATTTATATCAATACAAGTAAATAATTCTTTGTATCATTATACAATATTAACTGGGATTATTAATTAATTCCTCATCCTATATGGTCTATGAGGGATGAAATCTTATAAGCATCACAAATTCACTATTCAGCACAGCCACCTGTCGACAACGTGTAAATTTATATCAATAAATGTATTTTACCTCAGTCTGAAATGAAAACCACTCATCTATAAGATTATTCTTAGCCCTTCTCTCTTCTTCGTGTCTCCGCTGCTTCTTCAGAGAATTAAAACAGGAGTCCGCTACTTTCTAAAAATGTTTTAAAAAAATATAATAAATACGTCTCCTATGAAAAAAATAAAGTTTTTAGTCCTACATTTTACTCTATCCAATTGTAGATGGAAAGTGTTCTTAATTACTTGTTAGGTAAGCCTAAGATTTGATTTAATTGAGCTCTAGCTCTAGATTGATGACAAATTGGTAAGGTTAAACCAAATAATTTGATGGAAAAATCTTTGAATATCATCCGTCATACATTGAAAGTTGATACTAATCATAAATTATAATAGACTATTCTCCAAACTCCAACAAAGAACTACTTAAATGGAATTATTTAATAAAATTAGTTTGTAAATATGACATTTTCAATTTAAAATTTACAAACTTTTTTTTAAAAAAAAAGTCAAAGTAGAATTATTAAAAAATATTATTTAGTAAATTTTGCATTAAAAATATTAAATTTTTGCATTTTATAATTGGGTCGTAACGAGGAAAAAGTTTCAAGAATTTTTAAATATTAGTAAATAAATGAGCTTGATGACATAGTTTGACCAAAACCGTCATGATCTTGAGCTCTATTGCCTTAATTAATATTGCATATACAATATTATTGTATTTAGATTGTCAATATGTTGTATATATATAGTCAATATATTGTATACTGAATTTAATTAATTAATCATTTCAATTATTATAATAAGTGATGGTGGATACATTGTTAATAGTAGGTAAAAATTGTGGAGTTGGTTGAGATTGTGGAAATGGAATATACGGTAAAATTAGATACTAATCCCTTTTAAAGTGAACCAACTGAACCAAGGGAAGATACAGGATGATTAAATGGCTGTATATTAAAAAGTATAAATAAATTTATAAGAAAATATGAATGTGTATTGTATGTATAAATTTTTGTTTCGGACTGGATATTTTTATAATGATGATTAATATATATTGATTACAAATATCATGAACTTGGATGCTTTTATTTAATTTATTTTATTTTTGTAATAATGATTTCAAATCTTTTTCCAATTTTTTTTCAAAAAGTTTTCCAAATGATGTCCTTAAGTGATAGTATAAATAAAACTGAATTTTAGTCGAAAAAAGTAAATGGAAAATTAGTAAAAAGGAAAATTTCGGAAAAATTAGTCTCGCCTCAATTTTTCGTCCTATTTGAAAAATTTATGAGATCGTGGATTAATTAATTAAACAGTATCATGTGGTTGCGGGTTGGCTCTTACTTCGTGGTGGACACTTGGAATGAATTTCCCGCTCTTGCCAGAATGGGTTGGATAACCTATGTTTCCTGGTCAAAGCTGTATGATTTTTCTCTAGAATAAAGTATAAAGATAGTTAAAGAATTTATAAGTGTTAAAAGTTAGTTTTTATTCTTAATAATCTGCTATGCTCATCATTAAAATTCTGATGATGTGGGATCCTCATTATGACTCTGCTAAGTACGTTTGAAGCCTAAAGGAAGCGTAGCGGGATGGTGATGAGGAAGTGATGATTAAACAGGCTGAGGAAATCGGTGGCTAGAACAGGAGTGGAATTTCCAGGTCACCAATCCCCGAGGCAGCTCTTCGCCTCTTCCTTTATCTCGTGAAGGTACTCCCTTATACCGGTGTCGTCTTTGCAGCTCCGTTATTATCATTATTTTACCTTTTGGCCCCTCCTCTCCCCTTACCTCGGTTCGCCCTAAGAGGGTTTTCCTAAATAAAATTTCTTTCATTAAGCTGTTATTGTGATTTTCAGTTAGAACGTTGCGCCGTGAATAGCATCTCTTAACCTCCTATTTCATTAAATTTTTTATGGTTTTTTTTTTCTTTTCTTTTTTTTTCTTTTAATTAAGTTTCTCTTTGCATTACGTTTTCTTATTGCATTTTAATGACTAAAGTTCATATCTAAAACGTTTTTCCTTTATTAGTAATTTCATTTCATCTTGTTTAGTTAATAAAGTAAGTCTTGAACTAAGTTATGAAGTGAGGCAAAGCGAACAGCTTTATAGGTTAAATAAGATAGTTATATCCTCAAGCTAAGAAATTATACAGCAGTCTAAACAAAATGCTTTTTTTTCTCTTTAATTTCCATAAAGTACTTTAAAACCAAAAAAAAAAAATGTTTTTTATTCTTTCTCAGTCCCTTTGGATTAAATTTCTAAATTAAATTTATATACTAAAATATAATAGAAATATTTTTAATTATAGTGATACAGAAATATTTAAAGAAGAATGTTTTGTAAGAAAAAAGTAAGATTCTTGACAAGGATTAATTTATAATTTTAGAAATTTAATTAAGTTTTGTTTATAGGCTTAGCTGTATTCGAAATTTAACGAACTCTTCTAGGCCGCAAGCAAGCACTTCTTATTCAAAATTTTCCTCATTTGTTTGAATTTTGTATCTGATTAGTGTATTATAGACATTGCTTCCCATTTTTTAAGACATATATCAAGATAATTCCTTCGATTTCTCATTAACGATTCCACATTTATTTATTTATCCTTATTTTTGATTAATTATATTTGTCTTTCTTTTATTGGAAAACCCCAACGGAGGTCATATCTTGCCTTGGTAAATAATTTTCGTATAAGATGATGTTTCTCCGATTATACAGACACATTTAAGAGCTCTGTATATTTATTCAAACATCGTGAAATCAAAAACTCACTAATATATGACCGCTGGGGACCTATATGATCCAATTTAGTTTGATTTCCTGGTGATGCTGAAGGCGAAGAGCTTCTCGGTTCCATCCAGTATTCGATATTTACTGAGCATGAAAAGGAAAACACATAAATCCAATAAACCCTAATCAAATATTTACCCTACTTCGCCCCCTTATATTCTTAGTTTTCTTTTTATCAGATTCGATACCCTCTTAGGAAACTGAAAAAAAAACTTTTCTTTAGAAAAAAATAAAATGAACGCAATCGCTATGCCTTAAAATAATCTATAAATTATTCATTAAAAAATTATTTCAAATTTTGATTTGCATATTAATCAAATCTTGAAAAAGTGAAACAAATATCCATTAAATGGAACATAAGTTTCGGAATTTTGGAAAAGAATCCTTTATAAGGATTATTTTGAGCATTGGAGAACAGTACTCTGGATGCTTTGGTTATTTATCTCAAAATGTATAAGTCATACGTCTGGTTCATTTTCAACCTCCAATGTGAGCGCCTGTCATTGTGAAGAAATAAGACCTGTTTAGCTCATTTTGTTCTACTATGGACGTTACATTTTACTTGTAAAATATATTTATAAGCAGCTAATCAAAAAGATGTTTTTTTTTTATACTATAATTAAAGGTACCCCTGCACAGGGTACTAGTGAAGGTACTATGCCACTAAGTGGTAATAAATTTCTGCAGCTCTACGTTATGAGTTTTTGTTATTGAGATTTTAGAAAGTGAAATCTGCGCACCTAAATGTCGTAGAGAAGAGGTCATACTGAGCAGACAAGTATAGGCCCCACGAGGCTCACTCCTTCCTATCTTATCTCTATACAAACATCTCCGAAATGCCAGTATTATAACAATTTGACAATCAGCCATGTATTTTAAGAATGCCTATACTTCCAAAACCCTTAGAGGTGATGATTAAAACCCTCAGTATTTCCATTTTTAAGGTCAGAATTTTAATATCACAAATATCACATAGAGCAGACGAAAAAAATAGTGAAACAAATATAAGCAAAAAATAAATGCCGTTAATGAGGAGCAATGTTTTACGCAATTAAACAAATAAGATGTTGCTTTATTATCCCTGATTAAAATATGTTACATATATTGATAAGTGCAAGTAAAATCTGACTATTGACATAGCATCCAAGGAAATAAAAAAATTTCTTAATTAGAAAAAAAATTAATGATACTTAAAAATTCAGCATTCAAGTCCAAAATAAAAATCATTTTTGTTGCTATAAAAAGTCTTTAACAGTTTCTCGAGGTCGGAGTAACGAATATCAATTTTGTTCCTGTCAAAGATACATTTTTTCAACAAATAACAACGTATGCAATCGGGTCTTGCTTTTTCCGATTCAAAATAAAAAAATAAAAAAAATGTAAAATCAATTTAATAATTCCGGTAAATGAATTGTAACGAAGACATTGCTGTAACATCCTCGATAGGCGTGATCTATTTTTTTATTTCAGTTTCGTACGATTTTTTGTTTTTTAACTAGGCTGAACATTGTGTTGAAACCCACCCACTCACACCCAAACACACACACGCACACAGATTATTTTAATTCAGGAGACTCAAAATCTGGAATTCGAAATTGTGCAGGATCACAATATTTCCTTACTATATATTCTATATATGGGAAAGTGAAAGTAAAAACTAAATAGCTTTAATGCATTCTAAGCCCAAAGCTAGTGGGAATAATAATTATATTATAGCTTTTCGATGTAGGAGAACTATTGTCCCTTTGTTCACAAATGAACAATATTTAATTATACAAACGATCCCCTCTTGAAGACTTCTTTACACCGCTCCCGTGACCTTCGTGCTGTGAAGCAGTTGCTATCAGCACTTTATCTATACCCGCGACCTACATCTGCTCCACTCATTAGCCTTAGGGTAATGGGGCTCTGCAGTGGCTGTCCTCGCTTAGCTGCTGTCTGGTCATAGGTCACTGTAACTTAAGTCCTTTACTATATTCTATCTTCTACAATTTAAAGACATTCTCTAACCTTACAACTCAGAGAGCAGTCTAGGACACAACTAAAATATAAGATATAATACCCTGCGCGCATCACAAAACTTTCACTTACCGCTCTACTTTGAATAGAATTTAATTTCTGTTTTAGTATAGCTAATGAAAGTTATATGATCATAGTACTTCCTACTCACTATGTTTCTAACTATAGATTAGTGAATATAAGAATAATCGAGTGTAAATATTTTAAAGGCGGGCTTAGCTTCCATACTCCTTCACACGAGGGCATAGAGATATTGAGGCAGGACTCGGGTAATGTGTGTGAAGATGGAGCAATCACTGGCGGCAAACAGCGGATCTGAAGGCTTCCCAATCCAGTCAACAAACATACTTTTCCCTCCTCCGATATATTGCTCTCGCATATCGCCACTTCTGGGTGCCATGCCGTGTTAACAATAATCAGGAAATAAATTTTATGATCTGGAATGAAATTTTAGTTATAGTGAAATAATAGAACACATTCGTACTAAAAGATAAATGAAAAGAAAAATAGAATCTAAGTATGCACATAAATAATAAAATAAAAATTAAATAAATAAGTCAAGCTATAACATAATAATAAAATAAGAACACTAATCACATCCATATTTATAGAACAAAATTCACACAGTTCATGTTTTTTGCTTTATATACTATATGCATATATTATTCAGAGTAAGATCCTGAAGTAGTGATGGCGGTTGCCAGCAGTAATTTTATTTTATACCTATTTCATTATTTAATTATAATGTTTTTTGTTGAATTTTTTTAAAAATTATATATGTTCTGTTCAATTTTTGTTTAATTTAATAATTAATTAATATAAGGTTCCCCGTCTATGCTACAGAATGAATATGAAAAGATAAATTCTTCGACTAAGTAAAAGCAATAAATAAATATTTAAAAAAAAGAAACTTATGTCTTAAAATCACAAATGGAGTCGCCAACCTACTTAACCAAAAAGAGTTTCACTAAAACTAAATAATATTAGAAATTTGTTGAATACGAACGATATTGGTTAAGCTTTGTTCTAACAGCTCGTTTTTTGCTTAAGAAAAAGGCATAGTGCATACACCTAAGACCAATGGGTTGCATAGTAAGAATAATTAATATTTCAAATCAGATTTATGAAGAATGTCGTGCCAAGAACATTCAATACCATGCAATTTTTATTTTATATTCTCCAGTGAATGAAATAATGAACTATATCTAGAGTACTAATACCATTTGACTATTGTAATTTTTTTTTCATTTCATTTTG
>NW_027108721.1:414176-428665 GCF_000696795.3 Halyomorpha halys | reverse complement strand
TATATATCTCCTTTTATTTTACATACATATAACTATACCTTTCCTACCTACCAAAGAATAAAGGTACGGTTTTATAATTTTTTTTGAAACCTTAAAACTTTCCTTATTGAAACTTGAAACTTTGAGAACATTTGAAGAGGAGGGAATATCTTCACCAATTCTGTTTCGATTATTAGTGATGCATCTAATTTTATAATAGCATTTAATTTAATTTTTGGTCATCGGTGGATAAGTGTACATTTTTAATTAAATATTTTGACTTAAAATTTTTACAGCTGAAATTGTTTACAATATCATTCAAAATTGTTCTTAAAGGAATGGTAATATTCACTTACGTACTAAATATATCTTAATTAGCATATACATATAGAGCAATAACAAATATACCACTTATAAGAGTAATATATCCAGGAAAAAATTTCGAATTGCTCATGATCATTTAATAGATCAAGAAAAATAAGATTTCGAAAATATTTCTTCTGAAATGTTTACTTTGACGATTTTTCAACGGAAATTTTCCGCTAATTTTGTTTAAATGGTCCATGAACAGCCTAGGTAAAAAATGAAAAGTTGTATACAACCAAAATAAGGAGATATATTAAAGGTAAGCATATGGATAGTTCTAAAAATGTTCTTTTTTGTTACACTCGTTTTCTGCTACTTCATCCTATCGAAAATCACTTAGATGGTATCTTATTCTTAGTGTTATCCTCATCCTATAAACTATAAAACTTTAGACAGCTAGAGTTCGCAAAGATATTCCTCCCCCGGGTAGTGTTAAAAGGATAAGATAGGGTATTTTGTATTCATTTGGGCGGAGTATTATCTGACAGTACGGCAGTCCCTCCCTATCTTACTTTTGATAATCTACTTTCTTTATCTACACTGCCACTTTATCCGCTTCGGATCTTTTCATTTCTATTTTTTTACCTCCTGAAGATCGATATCCTAATATAATACCTTTGGTGATACTTCGGAGGCTTGTTTAACTCGTAGTTAAAATTTTAAACCTGTGGGTCGGGATACGATCTTCTCGACTCTAACCTTCATTGAAAATTTCCTCAAAGAGATATTATTTTCTTTAGGTATTATTAAAATTCAACTTTTAAGAGCTAACTCACTTTTTTATTCTTTATAAATACTAAAATTATATATTCTTTCCTGACTTTAGATCAAAATTGTTATCACCTGACAATTAGCTTCTCCCCATACTTTTGTGAACGTTTCTTATGTTTATTCTATTCCTTGACGAAATTTTAGAAGGCATTTTATAAGAAATTATTAATAAAATTACAGGATAATTATTTAATTAAAATAATTATTTCTCTAGTAAAATCCTTTTATTATTTTCACGAATATTCACATATCCATATTTTTTTTTGTTATATTTTTCTGTTATATTTTTTTTCGTATATTCCTATACTGATCTAAAAAAAATCTTTTACGTCCTAATGTTGGAAATCTCAAATTTTAGTATCTTATATAACTCATGTTTTGCTACTAACACTAATTTCTAATAAGCGTCTATTTTATTAATATAATTAAATAAATTATTCTTAACATAAAGTAAAATCTGATATGATTGAAATTTATTTTTTAAAGGTTTATAAACTTGTTGAAATCAAACAGGTACAGATAACTTTATTTCGCTCACATAAGTCAAGTTTATTGTAAAGTATTTTAACACTTTAATACATTTTATTTTTTAATTAATATGTACCTACCTGTTAAATGAATCATGATAATCATAAACGTTAACATTTATATGAAATGAAAGAACCACAATTAACTGAACTGTCAGATTTGTAACCAATAATTATCTGTAATTATAGCACTTGACAAATGTGAGGGCCATCACATTAAACCAGAAATGAATAAATTTATTAGTTGGCAATAAAAAGCAATTGGTTCGTAGAAACAGAATTTGTCCAGATTTATTTTGTTATTTATTATTTATATTTTTTATTATTTATTATAAATCTATTCTGTCAAAAAAAATTAATAATTTTTAATGTAGCCTAAAGAGGGATACTTAACTTTTTTATAAATATAGCTAGTGGAAATGTACTTAGCACCACTGTGAAGTAAGCCATTGTTAAACTTTCCTTTATTTTAATGAAATTAATTTTTATTCCATAGCACTGTAGATCATTCATTATAATTAAATAATTATTTATTACTTTTTTACATCCCTATTATATTTTTACCTACATTCTAGGATGTTAACTTAAAAAAAATAAAATAGATAACTTGAATTTTTTTAATAACTTTATTTAAATTTACAACTGTATATTACATAATACATTTAGTAAATATGATCTTAGTTAAAATGGAGTGTTGCAGGCGTGTAGAGCAACTACCCATTGGTAGCACTCTTATGACATTTTACATTAGCTGGTCTCGGGGCCATCTTCTTTTCAGGCGCCTCGGAAGATTGTCGGGAATGGAAGAGGATGCAAGGTTAGAAACTAGAGGGTTTGAGTGGTTACGGAGTTTATAATGGAAGGAGTGATATCTGGTTCGGGAACTTGAATTTTTTTTTTTAATAATTTATTTATTGATATTTACAACTGTATACACATATATACAACAAGTAAATTTGCTGTAGGTGACATAGTGACATGATAAAAACATGTGGAGAATCTACCCACTGATAGAACTCCAATGACATTTCTAGAGGAGAAGATCTCGAGGCATCTTCTTTTCAGACGCCTAGGAGGATTATTATGTAATGAAGGAGAAGCCAGGTTAGAAACAAGTGGATTTGGGTGGTTGAGAAGTTTATTATGGAAGGAATGGTATCTGGCCAAATCGGCAACATATGGAATATTGAGGTCCTGATGGATGACTTGATTTGTGACAAAGTAAGGAGCATAAAGGATTTTGGACTGTAAGAACTTGAATTTAAAATCCAAAAGCTGGTTAGTCTGATTTTGTAACTTGTTCCTCTCGTACGCAGAAACCAATGTCAGATTCGCTATTCGCACATATGCTTACTGTTTATATTCGCCCATAGATCCACCAATTGCATGTGATTTTAGTCCGTTATATCCATCGAACATATTCATGTCGTGATCAAATGATGATTCCAAACCTAAAAATAAGTTAATAAATAAAATATTGGAATTAAATTCAGGGTCAAGACTTGTCATGTTGAACCATATTGATTTTTATATTCTCCACTATAACAGTGCGTAGACCTGAGCGGAAAAACATTAATTTTACTCTTTTGTAAGCTTATAATCGACAGCGATAACGTTTTACTTCGGATAAACAATAGAAAAAGAGATAAAAAATTACGAATGCGTGAGGAAGGCATTGAATAAGGAACCAGTAGTAGGCAATCAATAAGAAAGGTAATTCTGGAAGAGGGCGGAGGTAGCAACCTCCACTGGAATGGTTCAGGTTTTCGATAGGGGCCTTTCGTGCATTTGTCTTGTAACCATCACCTATTGCTTAGCGCCTGTCACCTTTTTCTTTTTCCGTTGTTATATATATTTTACTTTCATTATTATAAGTCTTAGGGTTTATAGATCTGTTACTTGTTGCTGTCCCTCGAATTAGTTTATCTATCTCATCACTTACTTGGTACATATTTCCATGTACCGTGCCATTATTCATATTGACTAAGAATTAAGAGGGTGTCCAGCAATCTTGAATATCGGAAATTCTTTTAGAGGGGGATTTTTAGTCCTATAATATACATTACCGCTTTGTAACAATTTTTTTTCTCTTAGATAATAACCCTTTGGGAGGGTCGTTTTTCATACATCTTTACATAGCTTTCATGCTATAAATAGACATATTACATAAACATATTTTTGAATGGGAGTGACGGTAGCAGCGTGGTAACGCGCCTGTCTGCCAACCCATAGATTGCGAGTTCGAGCCCGGCCCTACCCGGGATTTTTCCAAGCATAAAATTATACAATACTCACTCACAATCTTCCCCCGGGCATTTGTGAGCCCCGTGAGCCAATGGGTGACACTCGCAAAAATATGTGTGGGAGAAACGGACCCTATGAATACCACGTCAAGAAACGCCAAGAACCTCCACGGTCCGTCGCGCCAATAAACTAACATTTTTGATTGAAGCATTAATACTGAGTATAAACTATAAATGAATAATATACATAAAATAAACTCAAAGGAGTAAAGGGGAAAGAAATAAAAACGTACAACAAAAAACATGAGAGGGGAAAAAAGTGAGAATCAAAGGACAATTATAATATTATAAACTGAGGAGAAAAAACAAATGATCTAAACCAACCACCTACTAATAAAGACAGTAGAATTCGAGGATCTTGTTAATTTTAGCAACTCCTTTCTATATTTAAAAAATAGATTTTTTTCGAGTGATAGCCAAGTGTCAGTCGGCATCATGACAGTCCTTATCAGCTGCAGCCTCTAGCGTTTGTATTTGAATTATTATTATGAGAAAGCGCTTGGGTCAGAAGTAATGCTTTGACTCCCCATATTTCGGTAGCAGTATTGTATTTTGTAATTTGTACTTTTTATTTTATCGTGGTTTTGTTTTGTGATTTTAGGGATATATTTGTGCAAGGGTTCTGTATTAGTTGAGTTTTGCCAAAAATTGACCCAGTTAGTCAGTGAGTCTCCTTTAACACTCTCTTAATGAAGGAGAACGGTACTCTTTTATAGGGGCCGTTTGTAGCTGAGGGAGTTGAGCGACTGCAACGGTCCCGGTTTGAGTGCGGCTTGAGGAATCGACTTATTTCTCTAAGATGTCCAAGCATAAAAAATATTGAGAAGAACAAGGAGAATTTGTGTAGTTGGATCCCTGTTTACTATTGCTAGAAAACTAGGTAAAGTCTTATACTAGATTTGTCCGGAGTCCCTCTCTTTCAAACACGTTCTTCTTTTATTTCCTGTTTCACCTGACACGAGCTTATTTTGTTTTATATATATATCCACACTTCCATGTCATTTCTGAAATTCGGAGGGAGGGTTACCTACAGGGTATCACCCTATTCTAACCATGGGAGACGGTGAAGTTTTCATTTCGTGAGGCCGCCACAGAACTAAAAGTCGACCCACGAGGCTGGATTTGAACTGTCACTGATGCAGTCATGAGCCAGTCAAAATTGGCACTTTAACTCACTCGGCTACAGACGGCTCAACACGGTCCAATATGTCTCTAATTGAACAAGGGACGTTATAAACGTTAAAATAACTTGTAAAGGTTTATTTAAAATAAATAGATTGGTTTTAACCGTTCCTGCTACACTACCGTGTTAGGTTCCCATAGCTCCGAGCTATAATATTAACCGACTTAGAGCCGTCTTCTTTTATTAAGTTTATCTGTTCTTCCCTTATCCTATCGAGGCTAGTAGGTTAGCAGGATTAATTTTATTCTCATAATAAGGGCAATATTAATATTCGTATGCATGAAGTATTGAATCTTGATTTGCTCACTTTACCGACACAACCTTTATCTTCTTGATGGATTTGAATGAAGGTCAACTTCAAGGATCGTGTTATTTATCTCAAATATTTACCTAAGTTTCCAAATTTGTTTTAATTTTTCTGACAGCGAGTGAAACATCGAAATTAATTTGTAGAGGGATTGTCGCCTCCATTTATATTTTTTTATATAAATATTTCATTACCTTCGAATTCGGAGCTCGATTTATTTTGCAAACTCACAAGATTGTCTACACAAGTTGTTAAAAGTCCTTTTTTTTTTGTTTCCATCGAGGAATAAGTGCTTAGGATGAGGAGCGACCGCTGTCGCCCGTAACGTGATTTATAGCAGCTGGTGGAAGTATGGGAGTGCTGTCCTTTGTTTGCCTCGAGGACCAGTGACTAATTCCCTTCCATAATTTTTTATTTTCTCCTCTGACAGCTGGAGCATGGAATGAATTCGGCTTCTTTATTTTTATTTTATTTTCAGATTCATCGCTCCGAATCGGAAGCTTTTTGTCAATTTGCTGTTTTGTTGATGTGTTAAGAGAATATAAAGCCAGAGCGTTTATGCCTGATTAGTGTTATCCCTTTATAGACTTGAAGAATGTTATTTGTTCACATATTCCGTTATATATAACAGTAATAGGCAATATTAACATAGTTACATAGCATTAGCAAAAGAGAGTTTCTATTACCTTTCTGTAATTAGGTGCGAATTTGTATTTATTTTATTGTTAATAAATTTAATTTTCTATGTCTTTTACATTCAGTTTTTAAATTTTATTGTGTAATTAGCTTTATTTTATTAATCATTTCCTTTTAATTCTGTGGGTATTATTGTTATCATTTACATTTGGTTTTTTTTATTATTCTATTTTTGTATATATTGTATGAATGAGTATTTTAAAACTTAATGCTCTTAATTTATGGCAGATTGTATTCATTTTCTTCATTAAAATAAATGGACATTTTATGAAATACAAAAAAAAAACTTATCAATCTCTAATCGTACTGATTTATTTAGTTATTAGGGGTATTCATGATCTTTGGTTTAACATGTTAAAGCGTGTTAAATCGAAAAACTTATGTTAAATCGAAAAAAATTGCCTTCTTTTACCGTGGTAAAACGAAATAACATTTAACATGGCTGAGAGTCTGTTACTTGGTCTGTTAAATGGAGAATGACGTCACACAATAGACCAGTTGAGATCGCCGCCATTTTTGTTGTTGTGACAGCTCAGTTCTTTCGTGTGTTTGTGGTATTCATATCCCTGTTAGTAAACCAGAATGGATAATTTTAATGATACATTTGAGAAAAAAAAACAATGTAATTTCATTCTACTATCTGAAAATTTGTAAACGCTCGCCAGATAAAAATCTCACTATATGAACCATGTAATTATTCTTAGGGGACATATGTCCTAGAATAAAGTTATTTTTTCATTTCATTTCATAAGCTAAACTTTCACACAAATTCCACTTTTCACTCACTCTAGGCATGTTGTAATTAATTACTTAAATCAAAACTGAAGTAAACAATAACATGAGGGTCTGGAAGGAAGATTATAAACATAAAGGCTTATACAACAAGTTGCTGAGAAAATCCGCTAGGGGCTCTTATGCATTTAACGTTTAACATGACTTCAAATAGGGCTGCTCACAATCTTATAGTTATAACATTTAACATGGTAAAACATTTAACATTTAACACAACATGAATACCCCTATTATAACCAAACCCTAAAAACTGCAACTCCAAAAACTAACGACTAAAAAGTATAGATAATTCAATGCTCATTACATTTTTTTTTTTAAATCAGCTAAATTCGACCGGTATTAATTATTATACAGAGAATTTTGCTATTATGTTGTCCAATATTTGTTTGTTTATTTTCAAAGACTGTTTGAAATTATATTGTGGTAGTTGGCGTATGCTGTGTGTTGAGATTTTGATTTTCTCCGAAATAGGGTTTCATTTTAAAACATGAATGTGGTAGTCGATGTTTTGATGTTTATAAGGGTTGTATTCCTTTTTAATTTAATAATCTTATTCTTCTTATTCCTTTTTTCGATAAATGTATATACATCCTCAAATATAGCAATGGTGAAGCATTTACATAAGCCGGGTCTGCTAGTAATAATAATAAAAGCGTTGAAAACATTATAGAGTAAAATACAAAAAAATATATTGATAAGGTTCCTTAGTGAATAATGGGGTGAGGCGCTCTGCTACTCCCCACTACCACCTGTTTATCTCCCCTCTAAAATGGTCCGTGTAAACGGGAACGTGATTTTAATTTTAACTGGAATGGAAAAGATTTTGGATCTCATTTGTCTTTTTTTTGTAACGAGATTTGTTTCTTTTTCATTGTGATTGGAAAATTAGGCTACATGAATTGAGCCTTTTTTTAACTTAAGATTTATTGATTAAATTAATATTTTCACATTTTTTTTTTAATTTATCATTTTATTATTTGTTTTTGTTTTTTTAAACTGAATTTTTTTTTTGTTTACAGGTTAGTCTCTGCTACATTTTTTCTCGCTGATTTCAAAGGTAACCTTCCATTAATTATACGCTTAGTTGGTAAGTAATATAATAATAATAAGTAATATAACGTTTAGTTGGTAAGTAATATAAGCTAATGAAAATCAACTTAATTATAATCGTGATTATTTTTCGAATTCGAAAAAAATTATGCATTAATTAATCTAAATTATATGTGTTTATCAAGTAATAAGCTCTTATCGAACCATAGAGTTTTGACGTGTCTCTCATTCATTTAAAATTTATGGTGTATCTTTGATATCTATGCTTATCATTTTCTCTTGGCAAAATTTCTTGGGGCAAGAATATAGCCAACCACAATTTAGAAAACTATTACATTTTGTGCAGAATGCCCCTTTGTTTCTCTATTAAGCTATTTATTGTGGCTATTTGTCTATCACTGAAATTCAACATATTTACTTGTTATATGGAATGTAACCCTCTACCGTTGCAAATCATGAGTTTAAGAACTTTCTAAGGAAATAATTTGTTTCATAAACAACGGTTGTACAAGAAAGTAATTTTTTAAATATCACTGCTCAATAGCCAGGTTTTTTCTCTAATAAAGGATAATAAATTTATAGAGGCCGGGTGGGCCCCAGGGGTGACTCACGGCTACAGATAAGTAATTATCTCATAGAGCCAGATTCGGACTTGGGTCTGGGAGTTATGAAATATAAACTGTATTAAATAAAATTGTAAAATTTTTCAAAACTGCTTTATCATATTATTAGTCAAAGCCCTTCAACTATATTAAAAATATAATAAATTTGTGGTAGTAAAAATAATGCAGTATTTAATTACCTAATTAATAACTAGATTGCGTAGGTATTTCATGTGTTTCCATTAAATGATAAGAGCAAGTCTTAACGAACTACTATTTCTTTTTTTCCTTTTCAAATTTTTTGCATGTCTTTTTTTTATTGTAATTAAAAAGCAATTGTTTACTTACGATAATTTCGTTATTATTTTCTTTTCTTAATTGGTTGGGGCTATTCTCTCTATTTTCTGAACCATCTTGTTATTGAGTTTATGCCTATTCCTGTTGTCTTTAATTAAAAACCAAATTTCATCATTTTGTTTTTTTAAATCCATTGCTACAAATTATCTGGCTATTGGCCAACGCAAATCAAAAGATACTTTATAATTTTTAAAAAAAGGCTAATAAAACTACAAAATACCCTTTGAATAATTTTTAAAGTTTGAAATTTACCATTATGTATTTATAAATGGTTACTGTTTTCGACTGACATTTGCTTTCCTTTTTTCCTAAACAAGTTTCGTGTCTGAGTAACAAAATATTATTTTTCGGTTATATGTTGCTAATCGGTATTTGTTTGTATATACAAAAATATTTATGCTTGCATGTCTATGTAATAATCCCATCGTTAGCGATAACCGGAGAAGCATATCCATATACCCCCCTAGGGCTTCGGATTGAGGTCAGTGACCCCCTGTTGCACCCCACGTGGCCACAGATGTCACGCTGTGGCTGGTCTATAATTTACTGTTGCTACAATTCGCGAGTATGTTTTAGCCATTGCAAGCTATACGAATTCCATTACCAGTGATTTTATTACACACATTTTTTTCAGAATGAAGCAAAAATAATGGAAATAGATTTTTATCGATTTTATAT
Organism: Halyomorpha halys; assembly: GCF_000696795.3. NCBI lineage: Eukaryota > Metazoa > Arthropoda > Insecta > Hemiptera > Pentatomidae > Halyomorpha > Halyomorpha halys. The sequence continues at coordinate 419,054 of NW_027108721.1, read as the reverse complement.
ATTTCGTCATTAATAATGATACTAGTATGCATAAAATATAATAAATGTTAAATTAATATGATGCATGAAATTAAACTTTATCGTTTGATACTCAAAACCAAAACAAATTATACTACACTGTATTGCAGCTCTAATTTTTCTCTGTCTTCATTTAAGGATAGAGGGTATCTCAGACAGAAGTTAATGCAAAAAAAATATTTTTTTTTAATTAATGAGTTGATTAGTTAGTGTTGCCAGAAAGATAAGCTAGTATTATTTACAGACAGCTATGTATTTATTCATTATTAAAATAATTTAAATATGTTAATACAATTTTAGTATTAGTACTGTGTTAGCTTCGTTAGAAATAAAAAGTGAAACTAATGTTAAAAATAAATAATAAAACAAGAAATTCTTAAGATATTTCAAGCTACTTAATAAAAAATGTTGTAAAAAAAATAATGAGATGTGCGTTTTTAGGGTCACTTACCAGTAATGCCTGTTTGCTGAATTGAATTGATATTAAACATCATGGAATATATTAAGAAATGTAAAATGAAGTAGCCCATACTGTTCTCGAGTTGTACAAGCGCTCGAGTAGGACAGCAAGTTGTGCCTTCGGGCCTCAGTTCTCATTAACATCCCATAGCCTAAGCAAAATTATCTCTGAAGTAGCGAATTCTGAATTTGGAATGCTAATGTGGTGACTTGCTCGTGTTAATACTGTCACATTAGTCCTCCTCCAGGCTTCCATACCCCTTAGTTTATTATTACGGACAACTTCAATTCTTAATTTATGTTTTATATTGAACAGCAATAATAATAAATGGATGCGTAGATATATTGTATATGTGCGAAACATTTAATAAGTCAAAATTAATGATAACTAAAATAACTATTGTTTTACTTTCACATATCTATATATGAAATTAATAGTGAGGGGGGTATTCTGCTCGTGAACAATTATGAAAAATAGCAAATTCTCTGAGGAAAAAATTTAAGGTCTTCCGAGTTCAAATTAGTAAGCCTCGAAAAATTATACAAAATTTAAATTACATACTTAAGGTAGATATATGCCTGCAATGTTTATTTGATTTGCCGTCTACTCTTGTTTATCTTTTTCTTGAAATTATTATTTGAAAAACAATTGGCGTAGTGCATATCTTTAATAATAAAAAAATCGTATATTAGGGTTTCTAAAGGTAAAAATAATAAATGTAAACTTATCTCCTGCCAATAATACAATTTAGAAAAAGATAACAAAATACCGAGTACATATGGATACGTTCGGAAGAAATCGGACATTCTAGGGACTTTCCGATTCGAAATCCTCTCTCTAATTTTCCTTTTTAACTTCATTAGTTATTCATAAAACTCTTTAATATTTTTTATTCATTCAATTTTTTATTAACAACGAGAACTGGTTATTCATTTTAAATGAACAAAACTAAAGATAAAATGCAATTTTTTTTTCAAAGATTTCGTTAAATTGCGCCATTTAACCCATTTTGACTTAACTATCTAATACCAAAGACAACTTAATAGTTTATTTATTAACTGAATTTAATCAAAATCATTTGTCTATAATCTGAAGTGCCACTAAACATTTATAGTAATGTCCCTATTTCAACTATCGTTAGACTATTTCAATGATGATTAGATCTAGCCAATATTAAATATTGTTTAATAAAAAAAGTGAAAAAATCGATTTCAGTTTATTACGGTTTCTCGTTTTCGACCTAGGTATTTGACACTCACTGAGACAATTTTTCTAGACATGGTGGGAATCTCAACATTATTATTTCTGTGTAAAACGGAAATTTTGGACGATCGCAATATTTACATACGGTAACCACTATTATATATTATATATATGATGGGTAAGCGAAAATAAAAAAAAACTTGAATGGAACAATTAAATGATATTTAAAATCAGCTAGGTATTATTGTAATTGGAATTGTCTAATAACAATGGAAATAGCGATGTTGCTGTAATTTTTTTCTATCAACTAGGCCAAAGATCAGCATATAGCTTTATATCATGGTGTTTATAACATTTTACAATTTGTTTTCAATACGGCTCACACAAATTTAATTGAAATCATTAAATCAATATACAATTGAGTGGTCTTTGATGGTTGGTCTTAATACTAAATTTTCATAATAAGTTTCTCTACCTACCATACCTTGGATTTTGGTTCATCGAAACAATTAACTACTTTTCGTTGTTATTAGTTATGGAAAATGGAAATATATATGTATTGTGAAAGAATTTTATTATTAAGTAACCAAGAAAAAAAAAGGAATAGTATTTTCACAAGTAATAGTAATAAATATATGTATAATATACCATTGCAAAGCCAAAGCTTTTAGAAAAATCAATATCAGATACACATGAGACTGTTAAGAGTGTAAATCATTTTGTTCTCATCAAAGTTAATTTTCTTAAAAATAACGTTTTAAATAATTATTTCGTTAGTTAGCGAGTGCAGTAACTTTAGTTGTTTCTATATATTTGGATATGCTTGTCACCTACTAGTTTTAAGAGAAAAAAATATTATTTATAGCTAAAAATACAATAAAACCTTCAAAGCAATTTTACTTTTCCCTCTCAACGGCTCACATTCCTTCTCAAAGTTGAATGGTAAAAGTATAGGAGCACCGTATTAGATTTTTGTAAATAATAATTTTTTTTATTTGTTTTAACGATTTGCATTTACTTTATATTTATTTATTCTCGAAAGGGAAATTCTAGTTAGGGTGTTTTCTGAATCAATATAGGGAGCCATCGCCGAGTGGAAAGAAATACTGAACCCCTAGCCCCATATCAGCATATATTGCCAAAGTCCCTCACTTCCTTCGCTCTTTCTCTATTTGCATCTCATTTACATTTTCTTAGTACGGTTACCATTCTTCAGAGATTTTCATCTCTTGGGCCTTTTTCCTTAGAAGTTAATAATTGTCTGTTCTTTTGTTAATCCTCCTTAATTGACAACATAATTAAATTTGGCGATAAAATATGTTTTAAATTATAATATGTTTTTTCCCAATTTGTAGGTCTCTACAGTCTTTAAATTCATCATATAACTAAAATTGAACTCAGATATTTTTTTAAATATCTAAAAAATACTTTTTTAATATCATTGTATCTTATGAAACGAAATTGAACCAAAATGTTCGCTGGTTTCATATTGCATATGGTAGGATCAATTATAGCTAATAATAAGGCTTCATAATTTTTTTTAAGAAAGAAAACTTTAGTTGAATAATTAACTAATTTATTAAATTGCATACTATTTTTCGTGTTTTTTGTATCTTTTAAGAATATTAATGAAATCACACCTCTTATCATGTATTCTTTGTATTTGTTAAATTTTCCTAGTTTGACGTTATCATATTTAAATAATAAATAGGAAATTTTAATTATTATTTAAATTAAATTAATTAAAATTTCTTATTTATTGGTTCTTCTTCCATTTATTTCTCGTTTGATATTATTATTTATTTAGAGTAATAAATTATTACCATCTTACATGAAATAAATGTTGTTTTTTAAAATATTTTTGTTAATATCTAATATACCTAATTATTTACAATTCATTAAATTTTAACAGAGGTCCTACAGTTTTGGATCAAGGAAAAAAATCTTAACCCCTTTTTCGGAAGCCTACTGCGTTCCACCCTTCTGTGTGTTTTTAATAATGCAACATGTGGTGTAGAACAGATTCGTTTCCTGGAACTTTTTTTTTGCATCTTGCCGGGGGCACACATGGAACTCTCATACAAGATTGAAACGGCAGAAGCTGTGCACATGGTTTTGGGCTCTTGCAATATTGACCAGACAATTGATGTTCATATCATGTGTAATACCGAAAGCGGTTCTACTTTAAATATCAAATCTTTTTACTTATAAATTCAGTTCTCTTTTCTCTTATTTATCAATATTGAAAAAATGTTTTATTTTAAGTTCTTAAGGGAGCGGATTGGCTCAGTGAGTAAATCACTGTGCTACTGATTCCAAAGGCCTAGGTTCTGATCCGGCTATGGCAGATAATTATTGATTCTGTTACTGTAGCTATGAGTCAACCCCGTGGGTTCGGAGAGGCCTCGTCCAGTCCTTTATGAACTGGGTTCTTTTAATTGGGGAAAAAGTCGTGGTTGAGTGTGATCGTGAAGAAATAATCTCCTTGTACAATCGTAGTTCAAGAAACTGTATTTTCCTGCAAAGTACTGAATCCCTAACCCTTTATAGGTTGTAGCTGTTCACATTGTTATTGTTATCTGTTCTTAAAAACAATATAAATATAAATAAAATTAATTAAAACTAAGTAGGGGGTCCTCCCTGTCTGACTAACGGCGGGCCAACGAGTTATAATTTTAGAAATTATAACTCAATGAAATGAATTGGAAAAATCACTCAATTTTTTATGACCCATATTTATTATTATTCCTAATATGTAAAATACAATATTACAGGGTGATCACTCTTCTTTATATAATAGAGAGAGATGTTTTTTATATTAAATTAAAATCTTGTAATATCATATTTTAAATATAATTCTCTATTTAGATTCAAATTTGATATATATCTTTAACACTCCAGAAAAAGGAAATCTATCAACACATATTTAACATTATTTTTGTTAATAATATCAAATTTTAAAATATATTCTATGATTTTCCAATTCGGCCCTGATTAGAACGTTCTGATAAAGAACCTTCATCCGTTTATCTGAACTAAGATAATTCTATTTTGAAAATGATTCCGAGGATCATTTAAAAAAAAATGTGTGAATTATTTTGTTCAAGTAAAACATTTAAATGGTTAAAAGTACGTATGGTAAATGTCTGTATACTTTTATACTTTACTGAGGTGATATATTAAAAAAGTTATATATA
>NW_027108721.1:411129-414101 GCF_000696795.3 Halyomorpha halys | reverse complement strand
CTAAAACAGTAATAAGATCTTTATCTTACTGAAAATATTCACAAATGTTTTGATTCAGAAAGTGTGAAATAAACAAGCATAATCAAGAGTTATGATCATGTCTGCTTATGGCTATTATCTTTGCAAAGTGTAGAAATAAATGGAGTTAAAAGGATAGAAATAAATGGCATGCAATGTTAGTGAGGGTTAGTTTTAAATATCCCGAAGGAATTTGAAGCTAGTTAACGCCTCCCATTAGTGGTTCTAGTTCTGTTATGATGAGTGAAAGGTTTTAATACGCCTCCTTGGCTCAAGAATGCTGTGTTAAAATTTATTTCGGTTACAGGGCTAGTTCACTTATTCTAAAGCTATTTCTAAAAATTCTATAGCAAAAACATTGGATTTTATGATTTTATAAGTTATGTGTTTTCATCAATTTATAAATTAAGATCACTTAGCTTGTTTTAGGAATAAAATCAATTTAAACAGGACACCATTCGGATGCAATAATCTCGTTACCTAAAATAAACTCCATTGCTAGAAAAGGCGTCTATATACTAAAATACAATACGTGATTCTGAAACGTTTAAATATTTCTCGATTAGTTATTGCTATAACTCAATGTAAAATCGAATCAAACGACATGCTATCGTTAGAGTTGGGTATATAGAATTGAAAGTTTGACTGGTATCAATATTGTATTTAATTAAAATTAAATATAAATATTCGCATACACTTTATTTTTTTATATTTTGGTTCCATAAATGTTAATTACTCCTTTGTTGGAATAGCAGCAATGGATATACATAATTGTTCCACAAGTTTCAACTATCCATATTCGTAATGTCATTCACCTGGCTTGGAACAAATCAATTTATTTATTATAATATGAATAATTCATAACAATGGCGTATTTATTTCCATATCAATGTGTAAACATACATTCCTTAATAGATTATTTTACTTGTTTTGAGAATCTCAATCCAAATTTTCAGTTAAACAATTAACCCTGTAATACCCTGCATATTATTTTATAATAGTTGTTCTTTTAAAACTTTATACATCTATACATATCATAAAGGATGGATTTAAAAAATTTAACAGAATTAGATCTAAAGTTTAGGTGTTCAGATCAGATTTGTTAAACAACTCGAGATAGCCGGCGAACGAATTCGTATTCGTTTGGTTTATTTTAGACAAAATAAGGAGTAGGCCTGAGAGACGGTGGGAATATATTCCTTAGACCTAACCTCCCCGTGGGAAATAGATTGGAAGGACTTCTTCATCTAACATTGAACCCTCCGAAAATAGACCTCAGTGTGGGACAATTGCTAAATTACTACATAGCGTATATTAAGACTAGAGATATTTATGGACGAGTATACGTGAATCGATCAACTTCATTAAGACCACAATGTTTTAAATAAATTATTTGAATGATTGCCAATAGTTTCACAACTACATTGCGTGCGAATGATTGTTAAATTACCTTTGTTCTCTCCTCCTCTCTCAATTTTACTGATTCGAAACCTCATGAAAAATTTATTCTCTTTGTTCACTACATTCAATATGACGAATTTAACATCTACACGAAAGCTACGAATGAAAAATATCTCCATCAGAAGTATATCCGAGCGGATTTCTAACGGGAAAATTGACGATGTTCTTGTTTTTTTTCTTTCATACCTTTGTTATTCATTTAATACATACAAACATATAACAGGGAGATGATATAATTATACCATTATATTGTATTATATATTATATTATATATAAGGTTGACGATGTTGATTTTTTTTTTCTCACACTTTATAATTTTATTATCTAAAACAAAAATCAATACATAGTACAAAAAGATGAATATATATAAAATAATAGACATAAGTATCCTTTCATTGCCCGAAGGGCATTGTAAGATAGGTTGTGGGACCCGCTGTGTGCAGGGCGTATTCCCCACCTGTTCATGTTAAACTCTATACAGTTTCTAATTCGTGAATACTGTAATGAATTTGGGAATAGAGATTATTTTTAGAGATTTAATATATTTTAACCATTTTTAATGTATAATATTGCTTTATATATATTTTAAAATTAAACGATTCATGATTATGAACTAGGAGTAATTGAATTTATCATCATCTTGTATTATCATCACTCATCTGCGTTCTGTATAGTGTAGAACTGTGTGGTGAGCGAGAGACGAGACCAAATGTGCGTGAATCACACAAATTCTTCTTACTATCCCACTTTGAGTTAATTAATCCTCAGTTAGTGAATTAGTTATTCAAATCATTGATTGATAAAATAATAAATTAATTTAAATTAATCCTCGCTCGTTTCAGAACAGATATTTTTATATTATTCAATCCAGCATTACTCTCTCGTACTACGTTTCCAAACGATCCTGTCAGTTAACAGAGTGACTCATTCCATTATCAGCAGTTCTGAGAAAAGTACTTTTTATAATATTTCTCGTCGCAAAATGTTATCCCGTTTATTTTTCAGAAGTATGGCCGAAATGCAAATATATAACTGTTTACTAAAATTTACAATCTGTCCTTAAGCATTTATTCAATACCTAATTGTTGTAAAATCAATATTTTTATAAACTGAAAATGACTTTATGGAGTCATCCTGCTAGCTGAAAGGTTCATATATATGCTTGGTGAAATTAAAATTTATTTCCCCTAACTGTATCTTCCATATATATATATATATATATATATATATATATATGGCTATATAAGGAAATAAATGTCTAAAGAATAATTAATATCTTCATATGATTCATTTTTGGTGATGTCAGACGCTCTTAGGTCCCTCACTGATATTCTAATCAAGGGTGACTTTATCCTGACTTCCGACGCCATCTTTTTGGTATCTTCCTTATCGACCAAAAACCCATTCTATTCATGACTTCTTCACCTTACATGCTTTTATCTTCTGCTTCAATACAAGATCTTAATCTACCAGTTGTATACCATATATATATA
>NW_027108721.1:406981-411079 GCF_000696795.3 Halyomorpha halys | reverse complement strand
TATATACCTTCTCATAGAACTGCTTCCTTTGAAAATCATTTAACAGTCATTCATAGCAACATCGTTTTTGTAGTTTCTTACCTATATCCAATAGTTAATTTCTCTCCCTAACCTCATTGATTTCTGCATCTCCTCAAAAATTTATCTTCAGCAAATATGTAAATAATAAATATTTAGGTAACGTTTTAAAAATATTTATTTGTGTATCTATTGTAATTTTTTCATTTTATTTATATATTTTACGTTTGTCTTTTAGTGTGCAGATAAAGTCAAAAAAATGTTGCTTGATTAATATATGTTTTTTTTTAGAGCACTGAATTTTCGAGACTTATTAAAAATTATTTTTTATCAATGCTCACGATGCTAATTTAATTACATAATGAAGAAAACAAGGGATATAATAAATGGAAAATCCTGTTAAAAGATTTTAATTAAGTTCTTACAAATTACATTACACATAAACATGGGAACGAATAAAACGTGTTGATTATTGAATATGAAAAATAATAATATTAAACAAAATTTATATTCTACTTTTCCCATCAATAAAATATATAAACTAATATTATCCTATTTCAATTTAAAAAAATACAATTATCGCTTAGAGTGTATATTTTTATTTTATTAGTTTAGATTAAATATGGTTCTAAATTTAAGTCACACCGTTTAGGAATAAAAGCTGGTGATGATAATGTAATAAACCGATAAAACACAATATACACATTGTTATTAATACAATTGATGACGGATTTCGTGGTGCACATATAACAGGGAGTACGGGATAAATTTATAACTAAAATTTACAAAATTTGGGGGAAATCACAAAAAGTTAAAGGCCGAAAAGTTTAAAGTGGTTACCTGTAGATACTGTACCCCCCCGTGTATATAAGAAATGATCTGATAGGGGGTAAAAAAAATAAAAATAATATCAATAGGTTGGGGTGAAGGGTCTTGTTTGAAACTTAGAGTGGTGAGTTCTTATCTGTCCTAAAAAAAAATTGATATGTTCTTATTTTCTGAATGTGTGTCTATTTAGCAGGTCTATAAATTTCATTTAATTTCACTAGCTTAAATTCACATAGGTTGTAGTAAATGATTAATGTAAAGTTAAATTTATGTTGGAGGACTAATTTAGAACTTCTGTGTGTTATGAAATATTAATAGTCAAAGTCAGAATTATAGCAAGCAATATTTGGTACTCAGTTTTGCTCTTTAGCTAAGTCACATCTCGTCGGTTCATCTACTAATTCTAAAACTATAAATTACATTGAATCATGCCAGTTAAACTACTGCTACTACATGGTTTATGGCATCCAAACTCCATGCAAGTGTACCTCTCAACCTTTGTTAAAGTTTTAATTGCTTTTTTCAAACATAAAATTCTAATAAGTTCTAATGTTATACATATGACCACTTATTGTTTCGTATTACTATATCACAATGACCTAGTGCTGCATATTAAGAAGCATGACCCCCTGGGAACGCCACTAAACTCATGGGACCACCAAAAGCTTTGCTGGAAATCAAACAATTTGTACGATGCCACTCGCAAATCGCCCCCAGCGACCTCCCATCCCTTTATACCATCACCTCTCCCATCCATCGACCATCTGTCTCTCGCCCTCCCTCCCACTCCTCGCCAATCTGCCGCTTCTATCTGTGTCGTGTATTTTCCGTTTCCAATTTTTTTTTTTGTTCCCTTCCCGACGAATTTTTCTTTTTTGCATATTTTCCATTTTTTGGTGTGTTACGGAAATGTATGCCACCTTTCCCTTCACTATTAGTCCATTGCAATAAGATTGTTATAACATCTTTTATGAAACCAAAAATTAAAATATTCTGAACTTTGTGAACGTCCATGTCACGGGGTTTTAGGCAATAGTAAGCGGTGCTGCAGAGACCTGTGACAGATCACTTTTACATCAATACATTGCCTATTTTCTGTACCCCAACATGCGATTGGCCTAACAATAAATCAATTTAAAAGATTATTACCGTGGAACCTCAGTATAACAATTTTATTTTGTTAAAATGGTCAAATAGATATTTGAACTGAATATAAAGAAATAAAACATAAATTAATCGGAAATAGTAGCTTCCTGATCTAGATTGGTGTTACTCTTGAACAATCTGCTAGAACAGTGGTTGAGGATCACATCTTTCAACACAGATCAGTTCAGGTTCATGAAATCAAAAATTGGAAGTAATATCTCTCTACTTTAACATTGTAATACTTGTTGTATCTTGTAATATTATACTTACTTTGAGTTAGAATAAAGGTCGGTTGTGACAAAAAATAAATCGAAATTGTATCCCCTATTTTTTATTAATTAACATTGTTTTAAATGAAGATCAGAGATACATTGAAGGGCAGCTTATAACTTAAGTACTTTCGAGAATATCATATTTTCGGGGATTACTCCATAAATGATCTCTCTATGATTTAACATGCTAATGTTTTGTATCTAATACCAATGGAAACAGGAGCTGAACCATTTCGCCCCAACCAACTATGTCTTACTAGAAAAACTGCTAAGAAAATTGAAAACAATTATCTGAGATTAATTCAAAATATATAATTACGGTTAATTTTATTATGAAACAAGCATTTCTTTATGATATTGTTCGTTGTTCGTTGTAATTAATGCAAGGAGTTGATTCGCGAGGTGGTGGTTAAAAAAGGAACTCAAAGTACGAGCGTTTCAATCCACGTTGCAGGGCTTCATCAAGACTTAAAAGAAGAAACAAAAACTAGGCATACTGTAAGTATCTGAGTGTACCTAAGTGCGTTATTAGCTGATCGAATCTATATATTGAGAGGTACTGGATTCAATAAAGGCAGTCTTTCATTTCAACTCGTCCGCGTCATTTCTAATCCTTTTTAATATTGCTTTTTTGCATTTTACTCTCGACAACTCCTAATTTATGTATATTTATATATACATATATATGGGAGTGAATAGCTCATTGGTAAGGCAATGGACTACTAACTCCAACGACCCGGATTCGATTCTGGCTGCTGCAGATAATTATCATCTGTTACCTGTAGCCGTTGAGTCAGACCTGTGGGTTTGAGGCGTCCACCCAGCCTCATTAGGTTATTACTATCAATTGATTAAAAATCGTTTGTGCAACAACATTAATGAACATTTGGTATTCAACAACTTGTTAACTTTATGTTATGAAAGAACCATACGTAATAAAATGATCGGTACTATATGTTTACTGAATATACATAGTCGATTGTGTAGGAATAGGAAGGTAAATGAGAAACAGATAAAATAAAAGCTGAAAGAAATGTATAAATTAGAACTTACCGTGTAAAGGTTAAAAGATTTATGGAGTTATTACAAATAATATTTATAACAGTAAATAATACGTTATTATTAAATAACAATAGCAGTAGGCATCGAATATGCATAGAACGTATCTCGATGAACATAGCCTGCCATGTATTATTCATGTAATTGAACATGTTGCATTGCCATATGTGTTAATGATACTATGATATTAACTAGCCACATTTCCCAATCATTATTTCGTATTATAGCAATCTAGTAAATAGAAATTCGTTGTAGTTGCAATTATAAATACTTGTATCTATTTTTTTTTATGTTCAGGTTTTAATTTATTTATAATTTCACGATGTTCTGATTTTCTGAATGTTTGTGTCTGTTTCGATTATTTGACGTTATTAAACACAGGAACGCTCCCTGTAACATATATTGCCCACCGGAGCGGAGGCCCATTAAGAAGATATTTCTATTAGGGATCAGTAAGCTGTAAAGAAAGCCAGATAAATTAGTGTAATCCAGGGGTAATTAATTTAGCGTTGGCCTGGTTAGGTGAGTTAGTGTAAAACAAGTTGCCTCGGGGTTGGCTTATCAATCACATGTCTTACTCTACCCGTGCACACACAAGTTCTAACTTTTCCTCTAAAGGCACCATCTTCCTTTCGTTTAATTACATTCTTAAAAATTACTGCTTTGATGTGAATTTCATTGGAATAATTATTAACCGTATTTTTTTTCAATTCATTTTTAATATTATTAGCTTAGTATGCGGTGATTTCATTTCCTCTGCTTTTCAAATTAAAGA
>NW_027108721.1:389924-405081 GCF_000696795.3 Halyomorpha halys | reverse complement strand
GTTGGTGTTAACAATAAATTTATTGGGGAAAAACTTTTCCGTCCTTCAATTCTTTTAACAGCATCCCAAAATACACATTATAAATATACATTATTAAAGTTAGATCTTTTAGATAGAAACCAAAAATCGCAAAGGGCACGGCCATACGATTTCTATGTTTAATTTTATTCTGAAAAATTTCTTATCCCCAGGCTGCTAATCCTATATATAATAAAATAGAAAAAAGATGACTTGGGGTGTGGTCAGTGGAGAACACAAAAAAATGAAATTTAATGTAAATATTTTGAATAGAATTTCAGACATTATCACGGCTCAACATACTGTTACTGTATAAGAATTAAAGAAACTACAGAATAACTATAAAACAAGAAGATAACAGATAATATAGGTACATAAATAGTATAGTAAGACAATTTTATAGTGTGAATATTATAAGAAGATTAAAGCATAATAAAAATATGGTGATTTTAAAGTTATGAAAGTCAGAAGAAAGAGATAATAATGATATAGATATGAAAATCCGGTAAATATATACATCGTATAAGTAAAAAATAAAATTTATTTAGAATAAAAGTTATCAAAAAAGTGAGAAAGTCAGCGTATAAGTAATTAGTTAAATATCTACGTAAAATAACATAATTAAAGAAGTAAAATATAAGGTAAAAATGAGAGTATGCCAGTTGAAAGACAAATTGTAAATTGTGCTGCCGATGTTGTGCCCCTCCCCTTTTCAATGAATCAAAATGTGGGTCCGCAGCAATTTTGTATTATTTCTGTATAGGATAACTTTTGAAACCTTGAAGCTACGAGGTTCTCTTGATCTTTATCCGTTCACTTTCATCTAGATATATTAATCGCATACTCAAAGGCGCTAGTTTGAAGTAACAGTTGCATTGAGTACAGCTCAAGTTAAAAATATGAGATACGTAAACAAAATGAAAATTGGAAACCCGTTCATGGTTCAAAAGGGGAATTCAAATATGGCGAAAGTAAATAATTACAAAATCTGAACACAATTTTTATTTTATCTTTCAACTTCTATGACTCTCTTTTTTGCATTATATTTTTCTTCTTTAATTATGTTATTTTACGTAAATATTTAACTAAGGACTAGTACGCTCTCTTTCTCAATTTTTAATAACTTTAATTTTAATTTTGTTCACATATTGCCTAAACGGATTTTTATGTCTATATCATGATATTTTTCTTTCGTCTTTTATAATTATAAAATTACTATATTGTTATACTATACATTTTCTTCCAATATATTATCCATTATCGTAACAGTATTTTTTTTCCTAGCTGTGTTAAAAGTCTGATATTCTGGATGAAATGTTCGTTCTTATAAGTTCTACTTATTTTGATCTTCACTGACCGCACCTCTAAACATCGGAATTTTCTCGAATCAATTTGTGGAGTATATAATAATTAATTTTAACCCGAGTGAATCAAAATGATTTAAGGAGTATTTCATTCATACCAATTATCATTGAGTTATCTTATAACACTAATGTATTGATAATTGTGAGGTGATAATAGTTTATATGAGAATAAGATGGTTTGGGGGGGGGGGAGGATTTGGTCAGCAAATAAACACTAATAATAAGAAATAGTTATCATTTGTGTTTATTTGCTGACTCCTGACCATTTTCTCCTCAGATTGATAATTGTGTTGTATTTGTAGTAACCCATTGTATTTGGGTAGCGTTTCATTTATAATGGCTTTATTAACTTGCAATATTCGATGGTATTATAAGATGTAGTCGTTGATCATTGATATAGTGGAAATCAAAATTTTGAAAGACATTATACTTATCGTTTCCCTTGTATATTGTTTATATAAAATATGTTGTAAATTAATTTTTATATAGTCACATTACTTAATTTACCGTTTATGTTTATTTATTTACAGTTTTAATGTTTTATATAAACGCTATGTAAGAACATTGTGTAAAGATGCATTTTTGAATCCAGCACTGCAGCTAAGTCTGGCAGAATGGTATTCTTGTTCGCCGTACACCTGAAAAAATACCATAAGTATTAAAAGTTTTGTTCATTCTTCCTTAACTTCTATTATCATTCATTTTTATTGATTTTTCTTAGTTGTTTTATTTTAACGATTTCTTGAAAAATTAACATACTTGAATTTTCAATAGTAATGAAGCCAAGCTTAAACGATCTTTAAATACTTTTCATTTTGTTTTGTAAAAATTTAAAAAATTTCGATCATAAGAATTTTAAAAGTTATACTTTTAATGTGCGAAAGTATAATTTTCATTATGCATTTCATTTATATATTTTCTGTTGTTGAAAAAGAAAAAAAAAAAAAGGAAAGAATACTAAACAATGCGGATCTCTTAGAAATGCTTATTTTCGGACGAAAAATATCGGGAAAATATATTTCTATCCTGCAGAAATATTTTCCATTTTAAAAAGGGAATTAGTTTACTACGACCTCAAGAAGGTAAAAAAAAAGCCTATATGTAATTTTATATAAAATCTAAAAAAAAATTAGAAATCTTGAAAATAATATAAATATTACCTAATGTTTTAATTTTTAACGCAGGTTTAATGTTTAAAATATACTAATAAAAATTTTATTTTACTTTTTTAAATAACAAAAATATTAATTTTTGTAATATTCATTTGATGAAAAATAAGAGACAGTTTCGAAATGTATCAGAAAATATGTATTATAAAATGAGGATTAAAAATAAGCTGCTTGGGATCTAAACTTAAAAAGAAAAAAAAAGGAAGAGACAATTTATAAGAAGCTACTTTAAATCTTGTTACACAGATTCCATTCTCTTTTTGTTATTGTCTATTATTTCTGAAAACAAGTTTAGTGTTCTTGAATCCTTTTAGGTTTATCATTTATACTTTTTTGGAATTGTTATTTGTTTTTCAGTTTAAATACATATGACAATAATTAAACTATATTTAATTCTTTTGTATTAAATTTTATATCAGTATTCATTTCAAAGTGCTTATTAAAATACTTCGTTAGATTGGTACAATATCCACCATCATACTTTGTGTTCTGAAAACATGAAAAAAGTTTGATTTGGTTTTTCTGATTTATATTTGCTCTTAAGATCATTCGATCCCGTGTGAAGGCAATTAATAAATGACATCTTTAAAATCGATTATCATAGTTTTTTTTCACTTTACAGTGCAGTACTTCCGCTGTCTAGCCAGGAATTATTTTCGAAAATAACTCGGATGAATTGTTAGTGAGTGTGAATTCGTAAATAATCCTGGATTTCGAAAGAACAGAGTTTATTTACAAATCCAATTAATCAAATTGATAGTTCTACAAAAATTTATCTTTTTTAATGTATTTTTTACTGAAATAACGCTACCAAGGAAATAAGGGCTGATGAATTTTCTCTATGAAACAAACTAGGTCTATCATTTATCACAAAAACAATGACCGACTACAAGACTTGAAGCATATTCCATTATGTTGAGGCAGTTTTACGCAGGCACTGAATGTGTTACAACTCCCTTTGGAGGCTTTAATGAAAGAAATCAAGGGCTAAGCAAGTGATGCTTTGATTTTAGATGTTGTGTGCATATCCTTAACCAAAATTTAAATAAACGTCTAATATAAATAGTCCCCACAGTTTCCTATTATTACATGCATTTTTTCAATAGAAATTGAATATGCTTTTTATCAAAAACGGATTGAGAACATTAATACTCCTGGAACTTTTGAACTAATTTGTTCATTTTACTTATTCATTCATTAAACTAACTATCAAGAAAGATCAAACCTTTGGTTTAAAGCATGCTATAATTTAAACCTTAAAGCAATAATTAAAAAAAATAATCCTTCAAAATTAATCGGACATTTAAAGTGAAAAGACCCTTTATTAGTTGTATTTTTGGATATTTTATTTTTAACTTTAAACTTTTTTGAAGGCATTATCCTGCCTTTGCTGTATTCTGCCCCCTCCCCCAAAAGCTCGAGACCTAACCCTCTCCCAGTAACGAAGGGGGATGATGATATTTGCCTAAGCCCCGCCTGACGTCATGTTAAGCCCCGGGTCCCCGAAGTTAAGGCAGGGGCGGGAAGAACTTTGCCTGGCCCGGGATTTGTTACCTGTCCCTTCTCCAGAGACCACGCTTGTCCAGTTATCGATGCTATTTCGGGTGTCATCACATGGACCGTTCTCCAGAGGCGTCAATTGTCGGAAATACTGTTTCAGTTTTGATTAAAGCATTATATGTTTAAATATAAAAATAGTTTGCGATTATTCTAATAATTGTTGTCTACATTTACTAATTTCCTAAAGTATTAAAACTTCTTTATAATTTTTTTATGATAATGCCATATTATTTATTTTGTAGTATATTTCACTATATATCAATGCTCAACTGAAGCAGAAGTTCTAAATTCAATGTGAAAATGGCTTTTATCTGGATGACTTCCATGTGAATCAAGGCCAAGGGCAAGAAAAAACGCCATCTAGATGTTAAGATGGCTCATTTGAAAGATTTTTTTATGAATTTTATTAAATTAATTTATAAGATTTAAAAAAAAGTGTACAATATTTATACCAAAATGTACAATATTTGTTCTTTATTTAGAACACGGGTCTGCTACTGTAAGAGCATCTTTACTATAAAAATATAATTATTAATTTTTTTTTCGGTTGGCTCTGTAGACCTTCCAGATCTTTGGCCGTTCGATCCAGCCTTCACCACGCCTGCCTATCTTACTGGTTTATCCAGTTTTCTGCATGCAAATCTTTCGCATCTTCGCTCATTCTGTTTGTTAAACTGGTTTTAGGCCTCCCACATGGTGTCCTACACTGGCTGGCATTCATTGTTGTACAGAGGCATCCTGTAGGATTGGTTCGAACCACATTTACTGATTTATGTTTCAATTATTTAAACTATTTTAGTTAGGCAGTGCTTGAATCCAGCAGTTTTTATAATGTTAATTAGTGTTTAAAATAAATTTATGAGATATATTTATATTATTTCAGTATATGAAGAAGTAAAATATAGTGTTGTTTTTACTGTTTATATTCAACATTCATTGTGCTATTATATGCTACATGTCACAAGAATCATATCAGCAGTTGTTCATTGAACTTTCTTAGTTTAAATAAGGTTAGCTATATCCCATTCTCATCTCAAACTAGAACAAAAGTTTTTATCGCTTGATTTATTCTGATTACTTATGATAATTATGTTAGTAATGATGTCCCTGACAAAGCCCTGGACGTCAGAGTTCCCTTATCTGATTTTTTCCAAGGCCCTAATGTTCTCGTGCTAAAACATTCCTATCTAAATTTCCATCAAGATGATCCTTCTTCTTTAGAAAAGTTTTCACATCTAGGATTTTGCAGTCAGCCTGACCTCTTTAAGATGAGTGGTAGTTTTATCTTAAGCATTGATTACAGATAGTTCTAACGGATTATTGTAAACTTCATGTTATCTGTGTTCTTGTGTGATCATTTTTTTATGATTAAAAGTACGGTTTGTAAAGTACCGTGCAAGTTCGATGGCTTTTCCCATTTTGAATGTTTACTATCAAATTTCGAATATTTTTAGAAATAATTTTCCAGAAAATAAACCACCCTACTGCACGATTTTGAACTAAAACAACAGTTTTAGTATATTTTGCTTTTAACTTATCTTCTCTGGTCTCCAAAATTTAATAAGTGAGTTGTCAAAGTCACCTCCATAAACTTTAATATTTTTATATTCAAATTTACAACTGTATTTATATAAAAATACATCCAGTAAATGTAATGTTAGATTACAATGGTGTGTTACAGACATATAGAGAAACTACCCAGTGGTACTCTAATAATATTTCTATATTACAAATTCTCGAGTCTTCTTTTCAGGCGCCTTGGAGGATTATCAGGGTTTGAAGAGAAAACAAGGTTAGAAACTAGTAACTTTGGGTGGTAGAATGGAAGGATTGATATCTGGTTTCGAGCCCGATCGGTTTCATATGAAAAATTAAGGCCTATATGATTGATTTTATTTTTGATAAAAGAGCATTGAGGATTTTGGCTCTACTCAGTATGTTCGTACAAGCCTTGTTATAGTATCATTATAGATGTAGATAATGGATTATATGGTCAGTCTTTTGTAATGGGTTGGAAGTTTGGTATGTTTGTCCAGTAAATGTAACAGTCGGAATCGACATGCAGTTTCCTGTCTCTTCAGTCTTGCCTAAGGATGCCAAGTCTCTTGTTTGTCCAGATTTAGCTCAAGGTAGCGGATTTGTTCGACAGGGATAACTAGAATGTTGTGAAGGATAATAGAGGGCAGTGAGCAGGATTATGATGACGGGATTTGTTGGGGTTTATTTTAATCCTGGGATTGTGACACCTTTCTCCAGAATTGTGACATGGGATTGGAGAGTTTAGGATGCAATTAACGAGTTGTTATTAACTGCGAGCACACACGTGTCATTAACATACGTGGTGAGGATTGGTTGGAATGTCAGTAGTATAAACTGTAGAGGGTAGGACCGAGGATACTACCTTGAGGGACACCAGGAGACTGAGAATGTAGGATTGAATAGGAACCATTATGGTTTATTTCTAATCATCTACCAGTGAGAAATAAATGAATAAAAATTTCACATCACTTTAATTAAAATACTTAATAGCCGCCTTATAAAAACGTAATTTCGTCTTGTTAAAATTCACATGGAAATAATGGTAATCTTTTTATAAATATAATCACAAGAAAGCCAAAACAGAATAAAATAAAATATTTATAATTCAATAATCAGCTAGAATTAGACTACTCGTCTAATTTCCAATAAAATCTACTCCATCAAGTTATAAATTCTCATCAGCATAATATATGCATCTGTAATTACGTTATTTTTAAAAATAAAACTCAACATTTGTTATAATCAGCCATTTATTTATTTATTTACTTTTTGATACACAATATACCTTTGCGGTATTCCATGTTTTTATTTCTAGTTCCCTGCCTGCACTGTAGCCGTTCTAATATACCAATCTATACCTTAATACTTTTAAGGTGAACATTGTTGCATCCTCTTTATTAAAGTCCTATGGGTACTAATTCATAAATATAATTATTTAAGAAAATTTAAGGAAAATTACGACTAATAAACTCTGTGGGCATGACTTTTGTGATTTTGGTTAAGTGCGAGGTGATCGTATCCTCTTGAATTCTAAATTTTCATTAAACGAAACTCAAAACTCCAGTGAATCCTCAATGTAGAACTAATTAAACTATTTATTTATTTTGACGTGTAGCTTGTGCAGGAAAGCTCCACAAAGTTCAATACCACTAAACATTACATGTTTGAATGTTTGATAAAGAAATCTGCTGTTGATAAGAAATATTCCAAGTCCCAAACTTAGTCTATCTGGTAAGATTGACAAAGCTCGTTTTTTAATGATGTATTTTTGCATGACGATACTTTTTTGAATGATACATTTTTGATCGTGAGAGTTATTGCTTTTTTCTCAATTCTAATTGTTCATATCAACGTTACGTTTTAATTCTTTTAAAACTTTCATTGGGTTTATCCATCATCTCTTGCTTATTCTTTGTCACATTCAAAAACAAAAACAGCGAAGGCCACACTGTCTTATTCGACAGACATCTTGCTAAAGGACAAAGCAGAAGACCAGACCCCCCATCCCGGACAACAAAGGGGGCCCCCGAGATGGCTGTTAGCATTACATTTCCTTCCCAGTCAAAGGGACTCGCTACTGTTTTGCCCTCTCATTGTACAAGAAACTTACTTAGCGCTTGCTCAACTTGTATTTGATGTAGCATTTCCTCAGAATTACCATTTCGTCGGCTATTGAATGATTACATGATGTAAGTCATGCTGCATGAATTGGCTGGTCATTACACTTTTTAGGGGTATTGGCTAATGTCATTATTCCATAGTAATAACGCAATAACATTTTTTGAATATTTTAATTTTGGTTATTAGGTAATGAATTATGAAAATATCGTTTTTTGTTTTTTTTTATCTGAATTATATAATGAACCACAAGATTGCATTTAATGTATGTACCATTGTGAAAAACAAATGAGTGCGATGAATCAAACCATAATAAAAAAAAACGTCTGAAATTCTTTATTAAATCTTATAGAAACTAAATAAAACAGAAATTACATATGTACCTTTTGTAGGTATGATAATATATTTTTTTAAATTTTATTTATTAGACTGGAAGCTATCACCAAAGAAAATTGGAAATCAAAGAATATACCATTAATTACGATAATATTTTAGTGTTTTAGGTGAAATGACGCACAAATCGACTTCTTCTTCTCTCTTTAATTATCAAATCGATATTCAAATTCCTAAAAACAGTCCAAGACAATTGGAAACAAAAATCAGTAATTATAAAGCACTTAAGAACGGCCCAAAATCCACAACAATTAACCAGCTGACGAGCGAATCCCAATAGATTTGCCTCTGAAAGGAATATAAAATAATAAAAAATTAATGATAAATAAAAATGAGTTAATAGTAAATGTAATGGAGAAATAAAAATGTTGATAATAATTACTACATTCACAAATTAATTTTACTCAGCGTCTTGGATTACGCCAGCTATTTATATATACATAAAAAATATGTAATGATATTATACCGGAGAGGTATAATATCATTACATATTTTTTGGAACGTTTGCAAAACAAAAATTTATTCGTCATCGGTTATGAAAGACATTATAAATGAATGATTATATTTGAGATCGGGATTTTCACACTATATTTGTATAATATTTATAACTTTGTGATAAACTTTACGCTCGACGCAAGTTTCATAGCTAGGCCGTAAACCTCCCATTTTATTTTTTAAGATAGGGAATTTGGTGTAATAACCAGGGAAAAGGTCGGGAATTTCATTTAGCAAGTTGAGGAGACACTCCGCTTCCAGTTACAACACATTTTTCCTCCCTGGATTCCATTCCAGATTTAATTACTACAAAAAAAAAGTCGACGATGTGTTGTTTGAAACAAATGAACTCTAAACTAAATAACACACTTGTTTTCTTTGTTTTTTTTATATCTATAATATTTTAATCATAATTATAAAATATGACTTTATTTACATTCTTTATCTTGTGTACATGTTTATTGAAGTTAATAAATTAAAAAGTTGTTTGGATACATAATTCTTGGAAATAAAAATAAACGATTTATTTACTCTACTTTTGTCTCTGATTTTCTTGCTACTTTACATTATTAAAACCATTAAGTTATACTGAAGCTTTATCGAGATCCCGGCCGAAAAAGTTTACATGTTTATTTTGAGAAAGAATATTAAGGTATTCATTGAATTTGATTAATTCAGATTGGAAAACAAGATGTAGGTTTCATTTTCATTTAACGCAGTATCTTAAATAATGCCAAGAGGTTTTTTTTATTTTGCAAAATTATATTGTGGTATAATATTGCGTTGGTAAATATGGTACTGCTTCTCTACTCGAATTAATATTAGTATATAACTTACTCTTTCAACTAAAGGCAACTTTTATAATGGCTTACTTTGCCGAGAAGGCTGAATGAAATATGCAACCTTGTTATTTAATCTTGTTTGTTGAAGCGAAATTAGTTCTTTCGTTTTACCTCTTCATAGCGTTTATCTCGATTGAGATAAATTTATTTTGATTTATTTCTTGAAACTCGCCACTACAAACGATAAGAATGTGATAATGTGATGAATTCAAGTGAATTATCAATGTAACCGGGAAAAGGACATTTTTGCAGGCCTTTCCCAGTTAAAATTCAACTTTCCAGAGAGTGCATTTTTATAATCCTCAATATCCATTTTATTGCTTACCAATTTTCAGTTCACATGTCACCCTCGCATTGGTCTCTGTTTTTATTCATTCTTAAAACGTATCCAAACCATCTTAGACAATCTTTTTTGCATATTCTACTCTGAGGTTTGATTCAACGTTGTATTATGGATGCGATCTCTTCTGGTTTTTCCCCCACCTTTCAAAGCAATCTCATTTCAGATGCATCTCTTTAGCTCTCATGTTTTGTGGTTAATATCTATCATTCCGAGGAGGTAGTATGAGGAAAAAAGTAGATTTGTATACCTTTATTTGGTTTTCTTGAATACTTCCCTTTTATGCTTAATAAATACGTAAAGGCTTACCAGTACTTCAAAGTTTTATAGTATTTTTTAAGGCTACTATCTACGATAAATGAGAGCTTATTAGATACATTAATTAATCATTTACAGAACTTTAATATATGATTTCTAAGAACATAGTTTTTGGGCAGATTCCCTTTTAAATAAAAAAGTACGAATTTCATTGAAATATAATTTTTTTTTTATCTGCAAACTTTTATTTATTGATAACATTAAAATCCGTTACAAATTTGGGCAATGGGTAATAGTGATAATTGTACACTTTCATACAAAAAAATAAAAAAAGGAAATAAATGTAAAAAATAATAAAATAAAATCTTTACCTGTATATAAGAAGAAAAATAAATAAATTTAATGAATATAATCAGACTAAGTAAAATAAATTATATACAACATTTACAATCTCGACCTTAGGATCCCCGAGCCCACTATTTCCCCCATCCGGGGTCGAATAGTGCCGGGGCCCTTGGAGACCCTAGCACATCTCTCTCACCGCGTCACTGGTAATGAGCCAGTGGAGGCTGATTAAGTGCGCTAAAGTAGCAATCTGGCCATTACCTGAACTCCAATTGTCAATTTATTTTACAAAACGTCTCTTTGCCACTGCAGTTTCAACCTTCGAGGTGGGTTATAAGGATGGGGAGAACTGGATTAGGATGATTATGAAATATAAATTATATCACCAGAATATTCTTGCTTTATATCTAGTATATTTTTTTTTTTTATGAAATTGCGTAAAAAATATATAATTATAATATTTTATAAAAATTTCAACATGAGTTATTAAAAAAAATATATATCGCGGTTTATAATTTATTTTAATATATTATTTTTACTTTTTTATTTTAATATAGGAAAAAGAGTATTTAATTTTGGATACTTGTTATTCTATAAGTTTAAATCGCGGAAGAGGTACTTCCAGGTCAAGAAGAACCTAAGGTTACCCCGGATCCTGGAAGTTATCCAGGTGTTCCTCATCCCTCTTCTTTAACTTTAGATTTATTCCTCTCTCGTAATTACTCATTCTTCTTTCTCACAACCAGCTGCTAAGTCCTGCCACTTAATTTCTCTCTCAAGTCGGATAGAATTTAAGAAAAGATTTAATTTTCTAAAGGAGTCCAATTGTATTATAGAATGTTCTCATGCTCAAAAATTTTTGAATTAGAGTTGTTTCATCTTTTTTATTATTTTGGATTGGCTGTTTTGATGTCGAAGGAATATTATTTTTTAGTTGAGATAGGAATAGGACCAAAGAAATCACTAAATTTAGAAAGGATGCATACACCTGATTCTGTTAATTAAGTTCAAATCTTTTTTGATTTTGGAAGAACGATGATTGACCCTGTGAAATTAATTAAAGGAAGGTAGGGTGCGGTAAAAATAACTTAAATTGAAAATAAACTTTTTTTTTTTTTGCTTTCTTTCATTCTGTAACCCCTGATGAAGCTCTGCAACGTGGGACGAAATGTTGGATCATAATACTAGTTACTATTTGGACCGCACCGGGACGATATTCCAACTCGTTGATTGACTCTTTTAATTTCTTTTTTCATTTTGTTTTACATCTGAAAGGACTATCAGGGCCCTATTTCATAATAAAGTACAGACTAAGACTAACTTTTAGCTCGTATTTAGTACAATTTCACTGGCTTGCATTTCTGCCAGGTAATATTTTACTTTTAAACTAATGTAATATCACTAATAGTCGTCCTTATCATGAAACAGAACCTAGAAGTTAAGAAACATCTCCTAAGAATAGATAGTTACAATATTAATTTCTACGAAAAGAAATTCAGGTATCTGGGGTCAACTAACTGAAACGAAATTCGTAAGAAAGGAAATCATAAAACGCATGTCATTTTTCAATTGCGAAATTACTCTTACCCTGAGATCTTTAAAAATAATTGTTTTGGTAATTTTGACTCTTATATCTACCTGAGTAGACAAAATAATTGAAGATATCAACAATATCTAAACAATTATGATGACAAATCATAATAAATTTTTATTTATACCAGATCGGCCTGGTGGGCCTTACATGGTTGATATAACCGGTACATTATATATATTAACAGTTGATAATGGGGGTATTGTCTTGTACAAAAGAGATCCCTAACTATATACAATGTTATAATTAAAAGAAAAGATAAAATAAATAGATAAGAATAATCCTTCTTAATGAAGGAGAAAAGTGAAATTAATAACGAAAAATCACAATATTTATAGACTTAACAAAACAAGCAATAGCCCTCTAGTGGTAAAAAGAAACAAGTTAATTTGAAAAAGGGGCGAGAAAAGAAAAAAAAAAAAAGTAAAATAGAGGTAGTGTGAATAATGAATTAATACATATACAATTTATAACAGAATGTCCTGCTGTTCAAAAATCATAATAATAATGATGAATAATTTCTGTTACAAAAATGGAATAAAAGAAAGTACCTACGTTTCGAATAATAATTATTAAATAAAAATAAAATTATAAGATTTTATAGGAATTATGATTTGTTTAAAAAAAAAAAAATTAATAATTTTTATCTGCTAGTTAGAAACGACCTATTTATACTTTTTATGTCCCTCACTTATTATTAATACATTAAGGTTTGGATGAGATTTATCGTCCCTGAATATTGTATTTGGATGGCACTGAGAAAGAAGATGGACCTGACATGGGGCAATGTAGTTCTAGCAGGCAGATAGTCTAGGTGTCAGCGACATTACGTCATCGACACCCCTGAGGATCTATTGCTCTCGTGTTCACGTCCCCAGCAGCTGCTCTTTCTGCCGCCAACCTTCTATTTTTATTCTGTTGTTGAAATTGTTCTTATATTTGCGAATACATTTCCTTTATTAAATATTCTCGTTACAAAATATACTTAATGGTGTAAATTTATATTATTTTTATTCTTTCATTTCATTCCCTTTGAAACCTATAGTTTTAATTATTTATATCAGAGTAGATACACCAGTTAGGCTTTAAAAAAAATTTAGAATATATACATAAAAATAGCTTTTATTTTATCAATTTATCTTTCATTATACGATAGATTTTGCACTTTGCGTTCTTTTTAAAAACTATAGATTAAATACTGTTTATAAATTATAAAAGTTTGTAGTCAGTATTTATAAAAATATTTTTGGGTTTCCATTACCCCATTATGCGTAATTAAATAAGATTTAGAAAGTTTTTTTTTCAACCGCTTACGATTATTTCTGATTAGGTAGTTCGGTATTGACTTTGGATTTAATGATTGATATAATAGTCAATTTTCTAAATCGCTAAGGCCTGATTGCATAAGATTTATACACCATTACTGCTGATCGAGTTGTGATTGGCATCCATATCATACCAATGAGGTACTTACATCAATTTGTGATATTGAAAACACTTTTTATTTTGTTTTTATACCAAACTGCATGAGTGTTACAATATTTATTCAAGATGATATTGTTTTCTCACATCTAATAGATAATTGCCTCGGTATCTGAAGACTGAATGGTTCCGTCGGAGCGACCTCGGATGATTAACAGTAGTCATTAATCAGATGAAATCAGATCATCAGTCATCGGCATTGACTAATGCTAACAATCCCAACGACTAACGCACGCCCTAATGCCCTGCAGATGCTATAAATCTCCTGCTTTTACATAAATACATAAATTCGATTGGCTCTTAGTGACTACAGCTGTGCAGTCTCACTCACTCCCTTTCGATCCCTCTGGTATATTTCATCCTCTCTCTCCTATCTGCAAAGTTCAACCATTGATCAATTCCGTCGTTCCAACTTTTCGTATTTCCACCTTCTGCTTTTGTTTTGCGGAGTATACTTCTTTATGTGGGCACTCCACTGTGATATTTTTTATTTCCCTGTATAAAGTAAGTTTATTCACTGGATTCCTAGATGTGATTTATAGCCACACGAGTATAACCCAGTGATACTCCTTAAAGTTCATTGAGAATCATTCAATTGGTTTATGACCCTGTAAACAAATTAAACATAAACAATTATTTGAATATTTATTGTATATTTTGTTGTGTATTAATCTTGATATTTCTTAAGTCATGATATTTCTATTATTTATACTAAAGTGGTCGCAATGCCAAAAAGAACTTGCCTGAGTATGCTAGATCATTTATTAAATGATAGAGAATGCAAATTTTTCAAAGCTTCACCAGGGCTAAATGATATAACAAGATAAATGTTTAAGATAATAATAAAGAGATATGCATTTATTATTCTTTTGCTACGCACAAATTTCCTGTTGAGGTCCTAAGCCGTTCAACACCCTCTCACAAAATATTTTTTATTTTGTTTCAAACCTTATTTTACATCTCTCAGAATTCAGGTGAACGTATATATATATTATTTCCCTGTAATTATTCTCTATTATTCCTTTACTTGTCCATTAACCTAAATTTATCTATCCTCTTAATTTGTTATTGCATCATACAGATATGCATATACTTCATCTATTTCTTTGCTCTTTCCTTGTTTTAATTTTATCATTGTATATAAGAGTACATACCATGGTTTATAATTATTGTTATTATTTTTCTCTTCATGTACATAGTTTGATTATATTATTATTTTTTCCTCTTCTGCATATATACATATATATATTTTGAGAGAGATTTTATTTATCTTCATGTGATTTTTGCTACATTTATTTATTTATTTTTATTTTTATTTTACTTATTTCTATAAATTTCAAGTTTTGAATTAAATTAATAAAAATAATTTTATCATATTTTTTACTAATTATCATTCCGTCGTGCAAAGGCACGGTTTATTAGATTTTGGATTATCTGTAGAGAGCCATGCTTTCAATTCCTCAAACAATTAGAAACAGTTTTTTGTTTATTAATTTATTTATTTTTTTTTTTACTCATCATTTGTGTAAAGCAGGTATGTGTAATACAAATTTAAAGGCCATAAAAATTTGAGACATTTTGTAGTACTAAATACATAATGTTTCTTCTATTGAACAAATTTACAATTATTCTGTGATATATAT
>NW_027108721.1:370302-389874 GCF_000696795.3 Halyomorpha halys | reverse complement strand
TGTTTCTATGTATATGTAGTATTGTAATGACTGTGCTTTTATACTAAATAAAATCACGCCAAACAATTTTTATATATATATATATATATATATAATTAAATCAGCAACGTTTCGTTTAAAATTATTAAAAGTTTTTATTTTTTAATTTTATCTTCGAATAAGGTTTTTGTGAATTGAGTGTGTGATACACTATACTGACTTATGTTTCTTATAATGTGAGAAAGAAACAAAATTTGTTATGTTCAAAGTTTAAGTCTACTCAAAGGCGTTGGTCAATTTTCTCTAAAATAACTCACGCTCATCAGCGCCATTATAAAATATGACGTTATCGTATCTTATTAAATGATCTAATTATTGAGCTATCTATCTAGCATAGCGAAGAATGATGATTCATCTTGATGATCTAGAATCTTGATTCTTCGCTACGTTAATTTTATTCCAATTTTTCGTAATGAGAGGCGCTAGCCCAGTTTCATGGGGCCATTATTTCTAACGCTATCATTGAAGTGTTTGGCAAGAGTTGACTCTTGCGATAACTCTACTTCCGTGACCAAGTTAATAAAACTCAATTGGGAGCGCCGCCGGTGTGGAAACAACCCAAATTGTAGAGTGTTGGAGCAGAGGGTCTGGCCTTCGCGTGCAGCCATTGTCCCAATACAAACGCTTCCTAGGCAAAGCGACCATCCTTGTGTGTACTCTCAACCTTTGTTTGTTCCCTTAGAGCTTTCCGTATGTCTGCGTCCCTTGTACTCTTCGCTACTTCCCATGTTCTTGTTTATTGTGTCATTCTCTAGTAAAGTCGCTTTGTCACGTTTAGGAGTTACTGAAAAACGTTATCGCGTATCAAATTTCGTAACTAATTCCTTTGCGCTTTTTTCACCTGTGCTTTTTTCACACTTTAACAATTAATTACGATAATCTTTTTTTTTTAATTTTGTTTTTATTGAATGTAAGGCCTGAATATAAGAACAATTTAATCTTGAGATGTAGCCAACATGAATTATTTGTTAATGACTAGACCTCAAGATCCAGAAAAATATATGTCAATAACAGTAAAAAAAAAAGTTATAATATATATATATATATATATATATATATTTGTGAATCTTGAGGGTCAGTCTATAACACAACTATATCGAGTAAACGTTTCGCAACTTTATGATTGACGTAGTCATCCCCCACAAAGGAAAAAACAGTTTTTTGGAACAAAGAATTTCTTCAACTAATTATTAAAAAACTAAAATGTACGGATATTGTGTCTATGATAGTGTGTTCAACATTACTCTGATACAATTAACTTAAGGTTTTTGCCAGAACTGAATAGGGGTGAAATGGAGAAAGGTAATTGAGGGATTATTTTGATTTTTTTCTATTCAGTTTTGGCACAAACCTTGAGTTTGTTGTATAACAGCAAATCAAGTTAACTGGCTGAGATGTTTTTTCGCTGTCGCACATACACGGGAGATGGGAAACGGATTTTAGCGATCATATTCATAATAAAGCTCTGAAGCAGGTGAACGAAAATGTAGAGGTTATCACAGTCTATAGTTTAGTATTGTAGCAATGGTATAGAGAAAACTTTCGGATTAATGATCAGTGATCATTGGAAAAAAAAAGAAGAAAAAAGAGTTATGGCTCCTGAAGTTTACGTTAGTGAGAGGGACGGGGACAAAATTAATCAAATCCTGACCAGAGCAGAAACTTTTTCAATAAATCTATCGAATGACGTGAAAGGGAAATGGTACTTGAAAAGGGAGCGATAAAATGGGAACGGCCATAGCTGACTGGTTCTCGAGAGCCATTGTACATTGTGCCTCTATCGCTTCAATTAACTCTACTTGTTACCAGCACTTCTTATTGTTCTTTTAAAATTCATCAGCTGGCTTCTGTTTATCCCTAAATAAATACAAAAGGAATGCATCACCTCCCACATCGGTTCATTCATCTCGTTTTAACTTTATTGACCAAAATTCTTTAACCTCCTCAACTATCTAACGTACATAAGCCTAGGAATGTGTCGACACTTTATTTTTTATAGAAAATTACTTCATTTAAAGACACAAGTCCAAAATGCTTGTTATAGCTACAACAGTTTGCGAGGAACGGGTGACAAACCCTTAAATTTTCCAACAGCAATGACCAAATTTCATAACTATATTTAAATATAGTAATTTTTTCATCCAAAATGTTTTCAATATATTTTTCCATAATACATATTATATGCCTCAATTCTACTCTAAACAGATTAGTGGTTTCCAAAAAAAAAAAATAAAACAGTTTCAGAATTCCTCTGTCTTCGGGATCTATTTTCTACAATTTTAACTATGTAACTATAATTGACAGATTTAATTACTTACTTATTTTTAAATTATCATTAATTGAAAAATTCATAGATATTGCCATGTACAAAACATTTTTCCCAAT
The DNA here is from genome assembly GCF_000696795.3 of Halyomorpha halys. NCBI lineage: Eukaryota > Metazoa > Arthropoda > Insecta > Hemiptera > Pentatomidae > Halyomorpha > Halyomorpha halys. Next base: position 387,450 of record NW_027108721.1, on the reverse strand, counting down.
ATTCTAGTTTGTTTTCTTTGTCTAATAAAAAGACAACAACCTCCTTATTAACATAAACTATATAACTCCAATTTTCTCTCTCTCTCTCTCTCTCACTCTCTCTCTCTCTCTCTCTCTCTCTCTCTCTCTCTCTCTCTCTCCCTCTCCCTCCCTCCCTCTCCCTCTCACTCGCTGTAGAGATATAAAGAGTTTATGTTAGTATAACATTTTTTAGAAGGTACTTATCACCAAAGATTTATATTTTTCGTAACTATTGAGGTCAAATTTATCTTCTAAAAATGATTTTAGTGAGAAAAACTCTGTATGATTGTAAGTGCTTAGTGAAACTTTCTTTTTAATCAATAATTCATTTCTAATTGTAAATAAACAATTATAAAATAACGTTTTTATTTTTATATAAATGTACCTATTTCAAGTTAGAAAGAAATATTTTAATTTTTTCTAATCTTTTCGATTAGAACTTTTCTCCTGTAAATACATTATACCATTCGAATTAGAAATTGATTGATCTTGTTTTTCGTATAAATCAAGCTGAGGCTGGATTATAATATTGACCAAAATATATATTTTTTCCATTAATCACTCAACTCTATCTGAAGAAAACTAGTCCGGCAAGAGATCCTTTTTGCCAACACTTGGTGTGTATTTTGAAGGTTCCGCCGCGTACTAATGAAGGTGGGAGTGTCAAGATTCATTTCTGGGGACCGCAAGGTGGGAATAAAACCTAACGTTCCGAACCTAACGCTTTTACTTTGTGAGACCTGATAGAATTAAGGCTAATACTAAAATCAAGAAAGGATCTATCAAATCAGCTTGGGTTGCTGAGTGACTAACCCTTGGTACAAATACCCACTAGAGCCTGATTCCATTGGAATTGGCCCTATCCCAGAGGGCTATCAGCCACTGCTGCCAGATAAGGGCGGTGTATGCAAGCCCCGAGTCCGCACGCAAAGCTCCCATTAGCTTCGGCTCAGATGTACACTGGCTCACGCCAAGTCGATAGCGGCAGTCCCCTACTGTACAACTGCACGCCCCTCTGTCAGTTCAATCGCCAACTTACAATTTGGGGTAAAAGTAAGAAAGACTAGGATTGGTAGAAAATAACTACTGAGCCAGTTTTAATTGAAAACCGTTTCTATTCCAATATTAGGAAAAAAAATTATTACACAAAATGCTCAATAGTCTGTGATGAAGTTCCGAAAATCGATAACTTTATATTCAGAATCCAATTTTCATCGCTACCGAAAATTTCTCATAATAAATTATTGTGTTGGCATAAATAAGAATAATGATTGAATCAAATCGGATAAATTAAATAGAATAAAGTTGTAACTAATTGAATCAATAGCTAGATACGAGGGGATATCTCCTTCAAACAAAGTAGCATATTTTATGTTTTGTCTTCATCTGCTATTTATCATGTCTTTCACAACTACCGATCATTTCCTGATGACTGTTTCTAGGCGACACCGATATGTGAATAGTACATATTACATCCCATGTGTTTAAATTCAATATTCAGTGAAACAATTTACTTTTTCTTTCTTGAAATAATTTTTGAAAAAAAAATTCAAAATTCTTGATGCTTAATCGTGCTGTTGTCGGTGGGTACTAGGAACGTTCTCAGTAATATATGATTTTTCACTTGTAATATATGATTCAACTCATTACATAATTAATATTATTTAAATTAATAATTTTTTGTTGGTTTATATATATGTCTATGTATGCTTATTAGTATTAGCTATTTTCTTACTATCTGTTGTTATCATTATTATCTGTTCTATTAATTTTCATTACTTAGTTTAAATCACGTTTATTTAATTCTTATATGCAGGTAATGTTTGTGTTTCTATGTATATGTAGTATTGTAATGACTGTGCTTTTATACTAAATAAAATCACGCCAAACAATTTTTATATATATATATATATATATATAAGTTACGGACTGTCAGCTGACAGGTCCATATCAGCTGATCGAGAACAGCTGACCGATTGTATATATATAGACGGACAGGCTCCGCAAATAGATCAGTATTTTACAACAGTTCAAGAGAGTTAGATCTTTTTCCTTCTTCTCTTTTTTGACATTGTGATTTCGCCAATACTTAACTTATATATTGAAATAAATTATTACTTAGTACATTAGGAATATGTTGGTATTATAAATGGTTTCCTGTTGTTTCTAAACCTATAGGTTTTTATCGAGGTTGTTGTTTTTCCTTATATTATTACTTATTATTTATTAAAAACGGCAAACAAATAAAAGCTCACATTTCATAGAATCGACCACACAAGACTTTTTCTCAGAAATATACGTAAATAATGTATTCTTTGTCAGATACAAAAACAAAAATATAATCTTATACCATAACTAGTCATTGGTAAGTTCTAAAGTCTCTTTGATTTCTCCTCCCCTGTTCCCTTTTCCAAGTCAAACTTAGTCACTTATGTCCGTCTCTCTCTATATTTGTAGTGACATACAGCAGTTGATCTTCTTTTTATTATTTTTAACTTTTCATTGTATCGCCCTCTTATATTCTTGCATGATATATTTCTTTGCTAATTAATTTATTCTATTTTGCTATTTTTCAAATTAATTTTATGTAAATATAATCAACAGCAATTCTTATGTGCGATTCGTTTCTTAATTCTATTTATTATATTACTATCTTCGTTGTAAATAAAAAAAAATTGAATATGTAGATGAATTACTGTAAACTAGACGATTAGGATCTCGAATGTGTTATACATTTGAAAGTAAACATTGTTCTATAAAAGTTTGTATCGCCAATATTGATTTTTTTAAATCATACAGTCCACCTTATTGATATTTGGTGTATTTGCCAACTTAGTTTCATGTATATTTTAAATATTCTAGTATATAGAAGCACTTGACCATATCCGTATAACTATGTTTTAGTCTGAATGAAATGTACTTGTGATCTGGCCATGTTGTGTGGCCCGGTTAGGCCACTTATGCTCTCCCAATCTCAAACGTCCAGAACAAACACATTATCTTCCCAAATACGTTAGTCATAGTATGAAATAAAATTCATCTAACTTCCAGTCATTCATAAAAATATTTCGAATATCCAACTGAATGCCAAAAAAGATTATTTATTTGCGCTTAGCATGAGAGTTATGTGCTACACCAGTATTTCATCTAATAGATTTGCTTATGGATTGTTCAGGTATTGCTGTAAAAAAACAAAAAAAAAAACACCATTTTTCCTTTCGAAGTCTCATATTGACATCAATGTGAACGATTTTTTCTATTTTAAAATTATATGTACCTTTAGGTAAACGCCTAAGTTCTAAACTCGGGTTGTATATAATTCATGAATTACATCTCATCAAGCAAAGTAAATCAATATTAATATGTTAAGCAGTCATATTATATTTTATAATATATAATCAGGTTCGAAATGTAATGTCGATGGATCCTCCCCTATATGTGATTAGTAATAAATTGAAAACGTTAAATCTTAACTGAGCAGAGGACGATGTAAAACGGTCGGGAGGAATTATCATTTATTGCCATTCCCTGTTTCAACTCCCGCCTCCCCTAAGCCGGGCTGACAGTTGCCCCTCCTTCCCTAAAGCCTCTTCAGGCCTGGTAATCATTTTATACCTTCAATTTGTCTTCTCTCCAATATTTTCATTCATTAGGGCCGCTTTGTAACTATCATACGTGGTGTCAGTCCAATGGCTCACTTTTAAAGTTGTAATTGTTTTTAATCCGTTCGAAACTGAGATACCTCAGAATTCAGTAAAGTTCTCATTTTTTACTAATTAGTCAGATTAAAACCAGATACTGAGGAGAATAGTGTGACTTTACTTTATTTTAGTGTAAAGTATAATTCAGTCTTATAAACTAATTATGTAAGTAAATTGACATGCAGTGAAACGTCTCTTGACGGATACCAATTTATAACTGAAACCCCACTATTACGGAACCCTCCATAACGGACGAGACACTAATTTTATACTCTATTATAAGTCATAGATTCTGAATGTATCAATTCACGATTTTGTAATTAAATTCCCAGCGTGATGAGGATGACCCCAGGACGATACTCCAACTTCTACGCACCATCCGCCATTTAAATATTTCTATAATGATTCGGTTTAAAAATTTATTTTACTGTCATTGTTTATTATTAAAACTTGTATTTCTTTAGCGTTTTTTCAAATATAAATTTAAAAATCTTTACATTACTGAACTAGGTGTGTTTTTGCTTTTTTGTTGGTAAAATATTTTAAACAACAATATAAGGTGATTTAACGTATTTATTCGTTAAATTATTCTATTGTATTACTACTATTTTTTTTAAACTTATTTATCCATTCAAGTGTTTCCTGTAACCGGTTTTTTATTATATTTTCCTTTGAATCTATGTGTTAGTCTTATTCTCGTAAAATGTATCTATTTGTTTGTTTTTGGTAAACTGATCTACTGCTGTGACTATGAATGATAGTCTGATCTCACATTGCCGTCTAATATTGAATATGTTTAGCGGGTCGCTGAAGAGGATCTAGAAGGGTGAATTCCGGAGAGCGAATTTGTTGATCGGATGAATTAAAAAATTCTAAAAAGTGAAATTGGAGGAGCAGAAATGAGAAAGAAAAATAGGAATGAATTGAAACATTTGTATTTGTTGTACAGACCGAAATTGATTATAAAAGGAAACTAGGGGAAAAAACAATTGTTTATTATATCTCTTTATATGTGATTATACCATGTATGTGTAATTTATATATGTCCGATTACAGATTGATAAGTATGCTGTGTGAGATAGCAACCTAATGTATTTAGGCAGCATAGATAAATAAAGTATTTCTCTCTCTCTCTCTCTCTCTCTCTCTCTCTCTCTCTCTCTCTCTCTCTCTCTCTCTCATTATAATCGTTCTAAAAACATTTTGAAAGAATTTTCGTGGTAAGAAAAATTATATATACGTGTCTAACCAAAAGATGTTTGAGAGTCACTAAAATATATATTTTTTTTCAAATGTATAAAATATGTATAATGTTTTCAGACTTATGAAGCTACGATATTGGTGCCAATATAATATTGGAATTATTTGTTAATTTAATTCCTCTCACTTTTCTATTAATAACGCTTCAATAAACAATTTTATAAATGGTGATTAGGAATCTTTAACTTGAGATGAACAATACTCTAATATTTCAGTTGTGACTATTTCTATATTTGATATAGACTGGTTTACTCCAAACCAGAAACCATTGCCCATCAAACCAATAATCTTTATTACTACTTCGTGTTCATCAAATCAAATTTTTGGGGTGTCCATCCGTTGCCACTGGATTAGAAGTAGGCAAATTCTTAGATTAAATCTTTGCTGACGAAGGTGAGAATTAAACTCGTATCGCTCTGAATTTGATACCGCCCTGAGTCATACATTGTATGTATATCGCTTCTTTACCTGAATAGGAGCATATCTAAAAAATAAATTTGTATTTCGCATTTCATAGACTGTGATTAATTTGTAACAACTATACTAGCTAGACTTTCCATGGAGGAGCCACAGTAGAGAAAAAAACCTCTTGCAACACGTTCATTCCAAAATAAAACCAAAACTTTTTTATTGGATGTTTCACTATTCCAGCAATGCAATGATATATGTAGACATCTTGAATCAAGCTTTGATAAAACAGATTACGACCAGTTTAGCAAAAATTGTATTATTCTGCAGGTTCAGGGCTTTAAATAGTTGGAAAACAAAATTATTTGTTTTATTTTTGTTTGTCCTTACTGCGATAAGAAAATCTAATCGCGTGTTCTGAGCCCGTTACATAAAATTGGTGTTACAGAGTCGCGGCGATGATTTAAATGGGCTTGTAGAGTTGTTGGGCAGGATAATAAAAAAAAATCTTGTAATTTATGTCTTTTTCTTATATTATTTTTCGGTATTAATTAATTCATTAAATATATATGCTATTTGAATCAGATATGTATGAACTGTAAAGAGTGATTTGGATAGGTATTAATATGTTCAGAATGATTTATTGAACTTAATTAAATTTAATTTTCTTTAGCTTGTTTATTAAGTTTTTTTATGTTTATATAATTTATTTTCATTAATATGTGTATGGTATGAATGAAGGATTATACATAGTCCTAATACCTTTTTGTTCATTGCCCATGTAGATTCTATTATTTCCCAATAAATATTTTTATGTCACAAAATAATCGAGCAAATTGAAGAATAGAAAAGTAAATAAATTATTTTAATTTTAGTAATTATCTCAATATAAAACATAAACCTTTTTTTCTCTACAATCCCATAAATTTTGACAACATTTTTATTTTTGTTTCTTGATTATTTTATAGAACGTTATTTATTATTTATGTATTAAAATGATGAGGTTAAAAAAATCCTTTATAATATTATTAAACACTATTTAACTTCGCAGTGTTTTGGGGTTTTGTTCCCCAATATCTTCAGATATTCTAATTCTTGTAATTATATCAGTAAATTTTAACATTTATTTATTTAACAATCTTTACTCTGTTTTCCTCATGGTCAATATTACCGTATTCATTCCAGAAATTTTGTCACCTAAAATAATCACTTAAATTATATTTAACTATGAGTTAAACAGTAATGTTACCCTACAATTTATTTTTTGTTTATATGACCTATTCTTACGAAAATATTTTACTAGATAGTTTTGCTGATTCTATCTGTCTATCACTATACGTGTAGCCTGCTCATTATACCTGCATAATGTGTGTATAAATTATTTGTGCCAACCTTGTAGTTTACAGTTTTATTGATTTTGTTTTAGTCATGTGATTGCCTCTATGTTTCCAGTCTATTATGGTAGGATTTCCAAAATTCAATTTATGATTTATAGTTACGCTATGGTTTGCTAATGCTGTTATTTATCGTTAACATCCTGGGAGAAAATTAATATCCGAAAATTTTCACAAGCCGGAACGAACTAGTTCCAAACCGGATTTTCTTGTTCACACTACGAATGAAAAGGAGAAAAAGGGGTGTGCGATTGCAACCTTAGTTGTCCAAAGTGAGCCACTAACTGTTGACAATATCATCTTTTTAATTTTTAGTGGATGTAGTTGATTTAACTCACGTTATTATTGTAGAATTGTGAAAAATTAATTTTATAAACAGATCAGTAAAACGGATCAAAATGGAATTAGAAGTAAGTGTCGTATTTTTATAAATAATACAATTTAAGAGGAATTCAGTCGATTTTAAGTTTAAAAGTATTGAAAATAATTTAAGCCTATATTGGAGCAATAGGCCATGTATTCATATGAGGATTTTTCTATTCTAGAATAATTTTTTAATGTAAAATGTTTACTTAAACAAAATCTGTGGAATAAAGAAAAATAATAATGGGCATATCAGCTGCAAAATAATACACATGCATTGAGAGATTCTCCACTGAATAATTGAGAAGTTTTCTTTCAAAAGTTAATACATTTACATCCAAAAACTAAAGAAAGCCTTTTTGCAAATTAAAATTCTGCACCTAAACCGATTAACCTATTTCAGTTTATTTCCATATATTAATTTTTTCTTATTACGTACTTCCAATAATTTATTTCAATAGTTGGGTATGAAAATATAGCTATTGAATTTTTCATCAAATTTAAACTTATCTTTCAACTTTTATGTTTTTGTATTTTTGACATATTAAAATTCTACACTTCAAAATTATTCTATTCATTTCAAAATCGGAATAAAAATTATATTAAAGAGCTATTCCACTTGCCGGACTTGTTCCTCCCATCATTGCCAGTACCAGTATGACACTATAGAAAAGGTAATTAAAGCTATGAGGGGGTCAAAATGAATAGTAGATGAAAATCAAGTTTCCCTTATTTGTTTACTGTATTTATATTAAATTATAGTTCGTAATATGTACTTAAATATTATATGTATAATATAAATTCCACCATAATTGTAGTATATTTGCAAAACTAATAATTTTTCGAAATGAAGCATGCTTCCTTTCTTTCTCATATGTTTATGATATCATATGATATTTATTTTGTAAAATTAAAACCATTTTATTATAATATAACGTAATAATATAGTACACATAATATTTAAGTTGAATGGAATATGGTCCGGGTACGTAAAAAAAAAAAACTCAAATAGTAGATAATTATACTATTTTATTGAGCCAACGTTTCGCCCCACGTTGCAGGGCTTCGTCAGGGCTAAAAAAGATACAAACACTGACTAGTGTTCGTATGTTGAGGGCCCCGTGTGTTTTGTGACGGAATGGAAGATTATTGATTGACCGTGTGTATAGATGAATGGAATATTATGGATATTTGAGTTGTTTTTTTTTTTACCGTACCCGGACCATATTAGTGTTTGTATCTTTTCTAGCCCTGACGAAGCCCTGCAACGTGGGGCGAAACGTTAGCTCAATAAAATAGTATAATTCTACTATTTGAGTTTTTTTTTTACCGCACCCGGACCATATTCCATTCATCTACACACACGGTCAATCAATAATCTTCCAGTACATAATATTTAAGTTCGTAATATATATAAAAGGTATGTTCAACATACATACATCAGTTTAGTATATTTACAAAATAATCGATTTTTCGAAACGAAATTAACTTGACTAACCCCCTCATTTTTTTATTTTTTTTTTTTTAAATTTCATCCATTATAGTCTCAAAACCTTTATTTCTCTTACAAGTCCACAAGTTTTGAGACTATAATGGATGATATTTAAATTATTTAATTTTAAAAAAAAAATTTACCAGTCTCAAGAAAATATTAAGATTATAAATAAATTATTTCTTTTGTCAAAATAAAATATTTTTGTATGTAATGAGAATGGTGAAAGTTGAGGATGGTAACAGATTTTGAATAGCTGGTGCGAGGAGGATTCGATCCCCAACACCCTGAGGACCCAATGAACCGCTAACTGGGATTAATGGCGGAGTTGCCAACTTTCTTGTGCCCATTAATACTCTTGTCTTGGTTGGCATTATTTTATATCGTCCTCTCCGTATATCTAATACCCTCTGTTAGGGGAATGGTCCGACAGTGTGGAAATAAATGTGGCCATCCCTTAGTGCTGACCAAGCCCCTAGGTACAGGTAATTGGCCCTATTCTGTTTAAATGTCTTTATTCAGTGAGATGTCTAGCCATGTTATGTCTGTATGAAAAACTATAATTAAATAATAACATTTAATTGGAATAATTACAGAAATAAAATATGAAAAATATATAAAAGAATTTATAAAGTAAATAACATTATTTTACTGTATTTTATTTGGTTATATATGTATATTTTCATTTTCTTTTTCATAACTCATGTTTAAAAATTTTTATATAGTAATTGGTATTCTTGTGTATTATCTACATTTATATATCCCTCCACTTATATCTTTCAATCAGTAACTCCAAGAAATATAATAGTTGACTAAAGCTTTAAAAAATGATTTTTTTTTATTATTAATAACATAAATAATAAAACTGCAAACATGTATTTTATGGAATTGGTCATTCAATTAGCTGAAAGACTCATTTATTATTGTACTTTTATACTTTATAGTTGTAATACTTCTATTTCAAGAGCCCGGTGGAAAAACAATTATATTTTTCACTCCAACTTCTGATTACTTTCCTCAAAACTATGTATAATTACTAGTCGAAATTGATCTGTCTAGTATAGTTAGGGTGAATAAAAAGTGGCAGCTGTTTTGAAACGTTAAAAAATAATATTTTGTTGGTTGGAGCTCCGTATAGTTAAAATTACCACTAGCACCTACCTATAAAAACTGATAGAATATCATTCCAAGCAGAGTAAATTTGGTCTGCAATAATATGAACTCTAAAAGAGCTATTATTTAAGTTCTGTTTACAGTTTTTGTAAAAAGCAATATTTCGACATAAGAAATGATTTTGTTTCGGGAAATATATATCTCAGAGGAACCATAAGACGTATAGATATCTAGTAGTTGGTCTAATGTACTATAGAGCAGTTCATAACGTTTATCTTCGTAGGGGTAGCAGATTTTATGATATTGCTATGCAATTTAATGATTTCTAGTTGTTCTGACAAAATTCATATTCATGTGCAAAGTTGATTTATTCGAATTTTTTTTATTTTATAGTTAAAAAAACTTCACGTGAAAAACTAATATAATTTAGTAATAAATTGACATTATGCATCATTTTTTTCAAACTGGAAAACGTATTGTAATTTTGTGGGTGGGAACTCAAGTCTAACTAAAGTCAAGTGTTGCCTTGTTCAATGAGGAGGAAAGTTAATGTCAGAACAATGGAGAAGATGAGGACAATAAACAATATTAGCGAAGAGTTTGGCTTACAACATCCACCAAATATTTGTAATAGTGAGCTGTAAGCCCTTTGTGATTTGAACTATAGCCGGAGCTTTTAGTGGAGTGGTTCCCTTAACAGGGGATATCGATAACCTGTTTGATGTACAGCCTATGTTACGATCGATGTGGTTCAAACAGTAATTAGATATTTCTTCTTCTATCTCGGATCATCTTTGTGAAAATTAAATCCATCAGCCAACGGAGACAATCAGTATCTTGGACAAAGCTATTTTTTATGCTATTGACTTTTTTAAAAGAGATATTTTTTTTATAAATGAACACAATTTTGATCCTTCTTTTTCTCTCAACTTTTTATTCTTTATAATTTCTAAGGAACTAAACAACCATTATTCAGAAATTTTGAGCAGAATAAATATGTAATTATTATATAAATAAATATAGAAAGTTAGAATATAGATAAATTTTAAAGGGGGTAAATTTAATGTAAAAAAAAAAACACATAAAATAAAAATATATTAATTATGGATTTTAAATATAAGCAAAATAAAGTTAAAAATGAATGTTAATGTAATATAATGAAAATGTAAATTAATGATAAAAAAAGTTATTGTTATATGATAAGGTGATAACAGAGTCCTATCCTGTTGAAGGCAGGTTCTGTTTTTAAGTTGTAAATATAAATGAAAGAATGGAAAGTGGTTTGTAAAATAAGTTTTTAATCTAGGATATCAAATTTAATAAAATAAGTTATGTAAGTATAGAAATCTATTTTAAAAACAAAAATATATGAAGTGATTATGATATTATGTTAATGATTAATTTATTTTAAAGATGTGACATGAGCAATTAGCCTGCAATGTTTTTTGGGTTTTTTAAAAAAGAAATGACATCAGAATTGAAGGTATGGCCAAATCAGTGTGTAGTTTGAAGAGAATATTGTAATTGTTATGTAAAAACAAAAAAAATTTTGTAGGTTGTATCCTTGAAAATGGCCTGAGGGCCGAAACGTTGGAGAATTATAAAGAATAAAAAGTTGAGAGAAAAAGAAGGATCAAAATTGTGTTCATTTATAATAAACTAAACCACTCTCAATCATAAATAAAAAATAATTAAAAGAGATATTTTTTTTTTGTTTTCAAAAAATATAATACCGAAAAAAGTTTTGTATTACTTAATTTAATAATATAACTCGATAATAATAATTGCTTATTGAATTGCGTCTACTTCAAATATTTTTTTCTTTCTAGTATTCTGATCGCCGTAATGAATTTGGTTCAGTACATATTGAACCAAGTTTGAAGTTTTGTAACTTCTAATTTAGTTTCGTTTGTAAAATAATATTTTATTCAAGATTAGAATTATTCAGAATTGTATACATTTTTTTTTATTAACATTTTATAACAATTTTTAGGTTTTCAGCTGTGTCTATTCTTAAAATATTGAAAGATGAAAGTTTAACAATTATTAGTATTGGAATTTCAATAACAATTTCAACATAACAAAGTGATGGCCAAACGATCTACTTCAAACAGTTTATCACTTTCAAGTTTTAACTTATGTAATGGGAGCTCTATGAAAGGGTAGACTCTCGACAAGTCACTATCATTCAATTGCATAACTCACATTTACTTGTGTGGGGGCTTGTCGGAGTTCAATAAATGAACATAAAAGGACTACCAGCCAATAGCAAAATAAAAATTATTAAGTTACCATTATCAATAGTGGGTACTAAAGAACTTTCATTTTCAATTCTCAGGAATTATTCAATATTGATTTGAAAATGTTTATCGTTATTCAAAGCGGTCAATTTGAACATACTTACACTTCAAAATAAAGTTTTAATTAATTATTTAATTAAAAATAATTTATAACTGATTTACAAATTAATAAATCGTTATTTTATTCGTCTATTTTTTACTGGGAAACCCTCCTGTCTCCTTAGGAGAAAAATCTAGGATTTGAGTGTGATTCTGACCAAAAAATCTTTACCTTCCTGTGCAAAATTTCTTATGAATTACTGAACCCTAGAAAGAAAGACCCTTCGTGGGCAGAAGTGTTAAAAATAAAGGTTTTTTTTTTTTTTTTTATTTAGTCACCAAAAGTGACATTTCGTACTATAAAATTAACTATATCAAATATATATCGTCGTATTAGTGGCAAAATTGATCCAGTGATATTTTTGTCAAGGTCACTTAATCATTTTTACCACACTCCATTTCAAATGTGTGCTACAGTTTGAAATGTTTCAAGAAAATAGTTTGTTTCTTGACGTTTAACACAGTTCAAATATTATATTTTGTTTGAAAAAAAAGTTTGAAATACACCTCAAAATAAATCATTGTGAAAACAACATATTAAGATATTCAGAAAACAAATGTACGTTGATTGAATATTTAGAGATGTAATGATGTAATAAAATGTAATAAACGCTATGGGAAAAGTGACAAACGCTTCCGGCCTTTTGACGAAAGTACATTGGGTCGTTGAAGTTAAACAATACAACCATTTGTAAAACTTTCAATAACAGTTGACGCTTCAAAGCAAAAGTATAATCATACAGACAATTTTTATTGATCATATGTTTTGTTCTTATTACTTTATTAAGTACTGTTTTATTGTGTTCCTAAATCCCCTTTAGCTCGGAAAAAAATTCCTGGTTGATAAAAAATCGACAAAAAGCTTTAGCCTTGCCAACAGCAGATCTCCTAATCAGCTTTGCCTCCTCAGATCTGCGACTGCTTATGCCCCCCCCCCCGCCTCCTACTCACGTCCTACTTTGCAGGCTCGACGTGACAGGAGGAAAGGTGGTCTCGTCACTCACCGCCTCAAGTCCCCCTACTAAGCTCCCTAAAGCAGGATTAAGTTTATGATAACGGCATTACCGGCTTATCTGTGATTTACTTAGAATCCGCGGGAAAGCCTATGTAAACGTTATTCCATTACTATTTATTTCTATATCGTTTCTCTTACTTTTACTTTCACTGCCTAATGTTGTTAAACTGGCGTATTCTAATGACAAAAAAGGTATTAATGAATAAGGGATAATTAAGTTAATTAATTAACACTTAATAATTAAGACAAAATATTTCCTTAAATTACATTAATCAAAATTATATTAATTCAGTATATAAACTTTACGTGTTACCTCAAATCGTATCATTTAATTATATTAATTTATACAAAAATGTTTGCCAAGTTCATAGTAGAATTGATGATAGTTCGATAGTATCGATTGGCAGCTATCGATACTATTGATGAAACATTTAATGATTTCTTATAAAATTATTCTATAAGTTAGATTAATTAAAGGCTGTTTTGATATCTTTCACGAAACTGCAACAAAACCGATCTAAACATAAGTTATAATTAGAATTTGTTTTTTTTTAAAGTATTTTTGTCTTTTATTAATCATTCATTAATTAAGAAGCAGCAATGATTCGGGAGTTTCATTGATATGGGAAGTAATATGAGACTGAGAATAATATATGCTAGTGAGGCGGCTTGAGGTGGGTGAGGGAGTTTTCATTAGAACCACAATTCGACTATTAGTTTATTGAAAAGTTTCTGTTTCCAAAAGAAATTTCCAAATTTCCGTAAAAAAAGGTAATGTTAACCATTATTTTAACCTAAAAAAAGCTATGTGCTCCTTAAAACAAAAATAAGAGTAGACAACTAATCAATGATTTTTTGATTTTTTTAGATACCTCAATATAGATATTTTAGCCATGAGTTAAAAAAATAAATATTCTATCGCCTCTCCACAAAATTTTCATCTGCTTTTTATATTTGCGTTGGTTCAAGGATACATTTAGTGTTCAATTAAATCCTTTAGGACTGATCTTATGGTTGTCTATTGTGTTTCTTATTTCTTACTATTATTTATTTATTAGTTACTTTTTTAAGCATATTTACTTCTTTTTTTAAAATATTTATTTAATTTTTATTGTTTCAGGTGAGTGGAAGGAATATTCCTTGTAAAAAGGTATGCTAATTTATTATAATAAAACTATGCAGTTGAATACGACTGTCATCTTAATGGTATACAAGCTAAAATGAACAAATTATTTAGACTTCACAAATTCTCATAAAATTCATTGAGAGAATAAATAAACTCTCTTTCAATCAATATCTTGCATCCATGCAGTATTATTTCCATATTTATAAAAAAAAAATTTAAAAAAATTCACAAAATTAAATTTGTTTTTAATTCACAAGTTAATCCCATATGTGAGGAAACATTTTTCTCATAATTTGGGCTAACGCTCAGAGTTTTGAATTGAATCTCTCCTATCTATGTTATTCACAATCATAGATGTCTTTATGACTTATATTTTTTACCTAATATTAGTAGCACAACCCCACTTACTACTAGTCAAATCTTAGTTATAATCATGGGCTATAATTAGTCAATTTCAAACATTAAATGACATTATTGAATGAATGAATGAGACGCATTTATTTATAAAGATAATATTAATTAAATATGATCTATTCAAACAATTAAGAAAACATGGACTATGGAAAAAATAATTGTGTGCAATTTTTACGCCAGCACATAAATAAAAAACTTAGAGAAAAAAAATTATATGCTTTAAAAAATCAACTAATCAGTAATTTAAAATAACAATATTGTCTTTATGTTAAAAGTAAGGAAACAATATCAAACTTTTAAGAATCTGTGGTATAGCATTGATACCCCCACATGTTAACCAACTGAGCTCTTTCCAATGTAGCCCGTCGTATATAGTTGCTAAGAGCTCTCTAATTAAGGACTTTTAAGAAACTAAATAATTGTTCTGTAGAGCAAGACCGCTGCCCGAAATATTTTATTCTAATTTCAAAATAATTGTGACAGATTCCCAATAAGTAAATAGTATCTGCCTGTATCGTCCTAATAGTATTGGGCAATCAGTGATACTGTTATACTAATACTGAGATAGAGTATTCTATTTTGAATGCGGTCGATTTTCCGATGTAGAGTGGATAATCGATCGTACATAAATTATCGATATCAGATCAAAAACATCATTGAGATATGACATTTTTGTTCCGAACGCCCATAAGCCTGCATACAAAAATAATATACATAGGATATATTTTTGACAATTACTTTGTTTGTTTTTTTAATTCCTTTACCGTATGTCTAATAGCGGTCATACTTCTGCGCAAAACGGCAACATTTCAAGTGTCGGGATTAACTCCATAATGTTCCTCGAATTTCTGACACTTTCGGTACTAATAAACTTTCTTTTTTATCACCTCTTTTGCTAGAGAAACCCGAAAAAACAATTAAAATATTATTGAAATGTGAATTCAACTTATACGAGAATAAAAAAAGAAAGTTAGATGGAGCAACATTGAAAAATTGGCTAAACTGGAAATCGGTGTGAAAAGTAAGATTTTACTGAACTTACTGACATCTCGAAATAATCTCTTAGCATGGAAAATGTTAAATTTTACGAGATTAACGTTTATTAATCCACTTGATAAGATTCAAATGAAATGAATCCATCTCAGGTTTGGAGTTGTAAAAACGCCCTCATCAAGGATACCTTTCCAGCTGACAATTAAGAAAACTTGGGGGGGGGGAGGTGTTTCCCAGCCTTTCAATTAAGGAGGAAAATGTTTTTCTCGCTTCGCCTCAGTCTTTGGCCTTCGTCATTTGATCCCTCATCTGTGGCCAGAAGAAACGAATCCAGGGTCCTTCTTTTTGCTTTCCTTGCTTGTCTTCTCTTGAAACCTGCTCAATAATAGTTTTTTAACTTTTTCTAATCATATTATTACCAGTATGGATTATATCCTTTATCAAGATGTATATTTTTTTTTACTTAATAAAGTTCATTTCTTGAAATGTCCATTAGGCTTGGTATTTGCACTAATTATAATGATAATTTTGTAAGAAAATAGTTGACCATAGGAAGTAGATTGTTGTTGATTGAAAGAATAGTAAAAAAAAATTAATGGTTACCTATGTTTCGCTCCACTTTGCCTGTTATTAGACGTTTGATTTTGTCAGTTTACTTTTATAAAAAAAAAAACTAATGTTTTCTGGTGGTTTGGAAAGCTTCTTTCCCGAAACTGCAATACAAGATCCGTAAATTCCTACTCCCCTACATACTTCCTCATTATCCGTTCTTATCTCTCTACATATCAGGTAATGAAGGAGAAGCCAACTTAAAAAAAAGTGTTTTGGGTGGTTGGGAAGTTTATCATAGAAGGTTTAGATACTGTAGGGCAGGAAGTCATGGGTTTATGACGAAGGGTACCAAATGTGATTTGGTGAGATTTCTTGGAATTTATTTAAATCCTCCAGTTTTGAAATCATTGTTGTGGAAATGAAGGGTTTGGGATATGATAGGAGGGTCATTATTCACTGGTAATAAACTTGTGTCATGGGCAGACGTGGTGAGGATTGTGTTAGGATAGATTGGGATGTTAGGTGTAAAAACTGTATTAAGGATAGGACCAAGCATACTACCCTGAGGTACACCACCAGACTAAGTAAAGAGAGATGAATAAGCGCTGTTGTGACTTGCTTTAAATAATCTGTCAGAGAGACAAGAATGGATATTGAGGAAGTATGTAGGCGTCTGAAAAGAAGATGGCCTCGTGATCTCCTGTAGAAATGTTATCGGAGTTCTATCAATAGATAGATTCTCCACATGTTTGTTTCATGTCATTGTACAACTTAAATAAAATTTACTTGTTGAGTATATTTTTAATACAGTTGTAAATATTAATAAATTCATTTAAAAAAATAAAAATATTTTCCTTTCTATTCTCAATGATTATTTGTATCTTCAATCAAAATGAA